>NC_062530.1:25776212-25848712 GCF_022655615.1 Tachysurus fulvidraco
AATGATCACAACATTGGAGATGTTTCATATCAGAGAGGTCACAGAGACAGTCAGCAGCTCGGGCCCCTCGGACCAACGCGTTGTACAGTATGTCAGTGCGGTTTTTACATAAACATCTCAACACATACTAAACATTAAATAATTAAATAATTGGCCTTCACAGATGATCTGAAGTATCTCAGAAGCAACAGCAGGGTTTATGGTGCTGTGGCAGCTTCTAGACCACAGACACCTCTACTTTAGTGTTGGAGATAAAGCGGTGTGTTTAACATGTTAAATAACGAGTCAGAATCAGAAGATAAGGGATTGAGAGAAATTATGAGAGAAGGATGGAGGAGAAGGATGGGAGGAATAAAGAGAGGAACCTCTCCTGAATGTTCAGAAAGAGCTGAGAGTCCTGGCTGAAAATCCTGAACACATCTGGCTGGAAGGTCACATGATGATTCAGTCTATCTCGAAAAGCAGGAAGTTATGTGAGCGTGTGTGTGTGCGCGCGCGTGTGTGTGTGCATGTGTGTGTACAGTATGTGTGCGTGCGTGCATGTGTGTGCGTGTGTGTGTGTGTGCGTGCGTGCGTGTGTGTGTGTGTGCATGTGCGTGCGTGCATGGCCAAAGTTATGATTTGCATGACACAAATGCTTGTCTGCATGTTGTGGAAAATTATTGAATCAAAGCAAACGTTGGAGTGCAGTAAAGAGCACGCACGCACGCACACACTCTCTCACACACACACACACACACATACACACACACACACACAATATACATAAATAAATACAGACTGTCACAAATGTAAATACAGACTTGCACGCAAGTGTAGTACTCAGCTCATACATACACACACACACACACACACACACACGGCACAGTCTAGCCCTCCATCATCTGCACACACACACATGCACAATTGCAGATCTTCCCTGCTCATCTCTCCAGTCTGATACACGGTTACACAGCCATAACTGACAGACACAAAGGCCACGCCTCCTTCACGCTGAGTGACTGACACAAAGGCCACGCCTCCTTCACGCTGAGTGACACACACAAAGGCCACGCCTCCTTCACTCTGAGTGACACACACAAAGGCCACGCCTCCTTCACTCTGAGTGACAAACATAAAAGCCACGCCTCCTTCACTCTGAGTGACAAACATAAAAGCCACGCCTCCTTCACTCTGAGTGACACACACAAAGGCCACGCCTCCTTCACTCTGAGTGACAAACATAAAAGCCACGCCTCCTTCACTCTGAGTGACAAACATAAAAGCCACGCCTCCTTCACTCTGAGTGACAAACATAAAAGCCACGCCTCCTTCACTCTGAGTGACAAACATAAAAGCCACGCCTCTTTGATTTAATTTGTGTGTGTGTGTGTGAGAGTGTGTGTGTGTGTGTGAGTGAGTGAGTGAGAGTGTGTGTGTGTGTGTGTGTGTGTGAGTGAGTGAGTGAGTGTGAGTGTGTGAGTGAGTGAGAGTGTGAGTGAGTGTGATTGTGTGTGTGTGTGTGAGTGAGTGTGTGTGAGTGTGTGTGTGTGAGTGTGTGTGTGTGTGAGTGAGTGTGTGTGGATGAGAGCTGTGATGTGAGAGTAGTGTGTTGTGATGTGAGTGTGTGTGGAGTGCGTGTGAGTGTGTGTGTGAGTGTGTGTGTGTGAGTGTGTGTGTGAGTGAGTGTGTGTGTGAGTGTGTGTGAGTGTGTGTGAGTGAGTATGTGTGAGTGAGTGTGTGTGAGTGAGTGTGTGTGAGTGAGTGTGAGTGTGTGTGAGTGTGTGTGTGTGTGTGTGTGTGATATAAAAGCCTTACAGAGGATCCCAGTCTGGTTTAAATGAAGTTCTGTGCTTTTGTCTTTCAGAAGCAAAAGAAAAGAGGAAGAGAGAAGATGCTTACAGTTGCAGCAGCAGTGTGACGAGCAGAGTGCCACCTTACTGAGGTAACATTCTTATGTGGCGTGTGTGTGTGTGTGTGTGTGTGTGTGTGTGTGTGTGTGTGTGTCAGTCACTTGAACATGTCACAGCAGGTTACACAAGTGTCTGGAAGCAGAGAAATGGCAGCGATGCACACAGTGTGAAGGAAAGACTGATTAAAGATGCAGGCTGTGATCTTTATACAGAGGCCAAAGAGGTGTCAGGCACACACACACACACACACACACACACACACACACACACACACACACACACACACACAATGTGCACAGAGAGCACAAAAAGCTAGGGATGACAGAAAAGGACAGATGAAAGGGAATGAGTAAAATAGAAACCGGAGATGAGAGGTTGAGAAACTTAACAATGACAGGGCACCACACACACACACACACACACACACACACACACACACACACACACACACACACAGAGTTCTTTTGAATTCCTTTCCATACTAAACACGAGTTATTCCAGCACCATTTGATCGTAACTAAAACTTTACACCTCTTACACCAACAAACTCGCTGCTGCTCTCAGACTAAAGAAAAAACCTACAACAGATAAAAACAAACAAATAAAATAAGAACCAAAAGTCGACTCGTCTGTTTGTTTGCGTGTCGTTTTGTTCTGGTTTCCGTGTGAGTTCACCAGGCTGCTCCTGCTTTTCTTTTCTTTTTTTTTTCATCTCTTTATGTAAATGAAATTTAAACAGATTGAATTTTCCATGTCAGATTTTGTACATGAAGTTGACATGGAAAAAAGAACAGATCCATGAAACGAAGGTCCAAAAAAATACAGAGAGGAAATAAAACAGAATCTGAACCAGCAGGATTCCCTCTTGTGTGTGTTTCGTAGTCATCTGGCCACTGATTAGTTATAGTTCTGGAACATTTCATGAAACAAGTTATCTCTGTACGGGGGGGGTCATGGTGGCTTAGTGCTTAGCACGTTCGCCTCACACCTCCAGGGTTGGGGTTCGATTCCCGCCTCTGCTTTGTGTGTGTGTGTAGAGTTTGCATGTTCTCCCCGTGCCTCGGGGGTTTCCTCCGGGTACTCGGGTTTCCTCCCCAGGTCCAAAGACATGCATGGTAGGTTGATTGGCATCTCTGGAAAATTGTCCGTAGTGTGAGTGTGTGTGAGTGAATGATAGTGTGTGTGCCCTGTGATGGGTTGGCACTCCGTCCAGGGTGTATCCTGCCTCCATGCCCGATGACGCCTGAGATTCTTCAGCAGCCTATCAGCAGTCTTCTGAGTAAAACAGAACCAATCAACATGTGAATCCCGAGTGATTGACAGTTGTTTTGAACCGGGAACCTTCGACTTCTTTTACCTTCGCCATCTCACGTCAGTCTCGTCTCATCTCTCGGCTCTCTTTCTGCACCGATAACACAGTCCATCGGTGCTGATTACACCACAATGTATCGAGCGCTCAAATCTCACTGGTCAGGAATTGGGCTCTTTTTTTTTTTTTTTCACCTGTCACAGCGTGAACAATATGTTTATATAAACGTGTTATTGTTTCTATAGCAACAGCTCGTCCGCAGGGACGTGTACCGTAGACGCTCTGTATCATCTAAGACTAATAATAGGTAGATTAAAGGTGTGTGTGGTGTGGTGAAGAGCTCCAGCTGTGTGGGAGTCAAAGCAACAGCAGATGGAAGAGCTTCACAATCAGCACACACACACACACACACACACACACACACACACACACACACACACACACACACACAAAATGACCTCCACTTTCAGAAGCTCTTTCAGAGTTCTTTCATCGACTCATCAAATGATTTCTTTCGAGGACACAAAAGAACGTGTGATGGACTTTGAATCAAGATCTTTGGCCTTAACCCCCAGAATGCGCCTCACATATCTATATGCGTGTGTGAGTGTGTGTGTGTGAGTGTGTGTGAGTGCGTGTGTGTGCGTGTGTGTGTGTGTGTGTGTGAGCGAGTTCCACAGCTTGTCTTCATTCCAGCGCTTTATATCGAACATGTGTGAAGCTTTACCGTGCGTGTTTTCATGTGCGCGAATTCCAGACGCCGACTCCGCTGCCTTCGCCAAATCGTTTGCCAGTGACGTTTATACGATCTCATTAGTGCCGCCATGAGCCCGAATCAAACCCAGCAGTGACCCAGTGATACACAACACGCCAGCGGTATACATTACTGTACCATATGTGTCACAGGTCATTTTCCTGAGAAGACACACACACACACACACACACACACACACACACACACACACAGTCAGATAGTGACGGCTTTTCGGTTTAAAAACAATACACAACGATGATCAGTTTGTGTCGGCGCACATTTCCATTTCCTGCCGAGGATAAACAGAAGGTCTGATGTAAAGTAACAGGAGCTGTAACGTAACAGTACGGAGGAACTCTAATGACTAACAGCCGCTCGCTGTACTCTCTGATATTATGGAAAATACTACGTAATATATTTACTTCTACACGTCCATATATGTACGTTTCCCCCCAAACTATTTACATCTGACGTGGAACACGATATACAGAACAGATCGAACTACACGGAAGGCTCGTGGTCTCGCCCCGTGCCGTGCCGTTATAGGAAACGTCTCTTGTTCCTGTTCTTCCAGAGCATTTTGTCAAAGGTTACGTACTTTATCGATTAAAACGCTGTCATTTTTGTTTCCGCCGCCTTTAACGGTGTGGAACGTCCACAAAACACGCTATCGCTCTCTCTTCCGTACACGTGAAATAAACGCTTCTTTTGGAAACGAAGGATACGCAAAAAAAAAAAAAAATTATAATTCATTAACAAATTCATCTGTGCTGCTGTATGACATATGTCTTTTAACATAAGGAGTTATAAAAAAAGTAGCCTTATACACCAAAGGCCTACCTGTGTGTGTGTGTGTGTGTGTGTGTGTGTGTGTGTGCGCACGTGAGCATGTGGGTGTATAAAGTGTGTGAGTAGGTGGACGAGTGTATGTAGGCGTTTCTCGTGATTCTCCTCGTCGAGTCAACGTGTCTCCCCCCCACCCCCCACCCCACCCCCCCAGTCTGTCTCAAGACCTGAGGGAAAAGGAGGCGAGCTGGTTGTCATGCCAACACAGATGTGAGTCCCTGCAGCAGCAGCTGTTGACGTGGAAACGGAAGGAGGCGGAGACGAGGCAGGAACTGAAAGGAGCGAAGTGGGAGGGTCAGAAGATAAGAGACGAGAGGTGCACACACACCACACCACACCACACGCACAAACACGTCAACACACATCAGTGCAGCAGACGAAACTTTCATTTTCTCAACCTGTCTTACTTCCTGTGTGTGTGTGTGTGTGTGTGTGTGTGTGTGTGTGTGTGTGTGTGTGTGTGTGTGTGTGTGTGTGTGTGTGTGTCGGGGCTTGTCCCAACCTGTCTGCTGTGTCTTTACACTGACACACCCGTCCTCTAGGCCCATAAAGGTGAGCCCCAGAGCAGCACAGCCACTGAAGCAAGCAAAATGCATAAAAACTCTCTCTCTCTCTCTATGCGTTTGACTTGCTCTGTCTCGCGTCTCTCGTTGAGCAAGTGATCGCTGTGTTTTCGCGGTTGATGAGCGAGAGAGAGGGGAGAGGAGAGAGAGGAGAGAGAGAAAGAGTAGAGAGAGAGAGAGAGGCGAGCAGAGAGAGGAGCGAGAGAGGGAGAGAGAGAGAAGAGAGAGAGAGAGAGGAGAGAGTGAGAAACGAGGAGGAGTGAAGAGAGGAGAAAGATGATAGGAGAGGGAGAGAGAGGGAGAAGAGAGTAGACTACGAGAGAGAGAGAGAGTTCGCGATGAGAGCTAGCAGCTAATCCGAGGTACGCAAGTGAGAGAGTATGGGACTCAAACAAACATAATGAGAAGGGATATAAATAAAAAATAAATGATGAGAGAGAGAGGTAGAGATGAGAGGATAGAGAGAGAGAAAAAAGAGTCATTTTAGAAATCCCTGGCTCTCTCATTCACTCCATCTGCTCTTTGTCTCTCTCTCTCTCTCTCTCACTCACACACACTTTTCCTCCACCTGAACAGGATTAGTTCGGTGCACCTATGTTTTTTTTTAAAGCTCTCACCTCCTCCACCACACAGCCATTAAATTAACACAGGAGGAGTGAGTTCCTGTGGGAGGTTTTTATCTACGAACCCGCGATTACATCCCATATTTTAACATGATGAAAATTCATCTGGCAGAAATCTAGCGTTAAACGCTTCATGAATCGAACCAGTTTTTTCATCCGTTTAGTACTCGAAAGAATTAGAGGTAAGGGAGCTTCATACCTGGAGCTCTCACCATAAACTTAGGGACTACTGTGGAGATGTCGGAACAAACATGGACGCCGGAGGTGGGCAGGAAATGGAAGAATCTAATTTTAACCGATTTTAACTCAGACTTCGAATCGATTTTCATGTCCTTTCGCCTCCTGATTTGCTCCCAGTACGGAGACAAATATATATAATGCTTGTATATAATGTATGTGAATGATGTCTACAGGTGAATCAGTTTGTGGGAAAGAAAAAGGGTCAGAGTTTTGGAAGGCTGTAAAGTGCAAGAAGGCTCAAGGTTTCCAAGAAGGAAGTCCAAAAGCATTTCTCATTCATTTAGCGATTCAGGAAGATGATTGTCCTGCTGTCCGAGGTGTGGATCCGGGTGAGATTAGAGCGACCCGTTCAGTGTGGGTCAGGAGATTCAGTTCATTATGGAATAACAGACAGATGGATGGAAATTAATCACACAGCAGCACCTGGAACTGATGGAATACATCCAGGTCCTGATCTAATCCCATCCAAACAAGGCTTTTGTCTGGTCAGGTCAGCGCTTGTTGTGTGTGTGTGTGTGTGTGTGTGTGTGTGTGTGTGTGTGTGTGCGTGTGTGTGTGTGTGTGCGTGTGTGTGTTCCCCAGTGCTTTCAGTTTCTTCTTCTGTTCTCTGACTCCACCTGTTTTCCTGCTTAGCAGCACCACAATTTCTGTCCTTTATTGGTCTCTGATTGCAACAATACCCACCTGTGTGTGTGTGTGTGTGTGTGTGTGTGTGTGTGTGTGTGTGTGTGTGTGTGTGTGTGTGTGTTTCAGTTGTTTCCCAGCTGTTGTTTGTTGTCAGTCTGGTCTCTCTTGTATCGTCACCCTTGCAGCCGTTTCTTTATGCATCACTGAATAGACTGCAGGGGCAAAGTGATCTTATTTGACACTGTTCTGTCTCCATTGTGTGTGTGTGTGTGTGTGTGTGTGTGTGTGTGTGTGTGTGTGTGTGTGTGTGTGTGTGTGTGTGTGTGTGTGTGTGTGTGTGTCTGTCTGAGTGTGTGTGTGTCTGTGTGTGTGTGTGTGTGTGTGTGTCTGTCTGTGTGTGTGTGTGTCTGTCTGTGTGTGTGTGTGTGTGTGTGTGTGTATGGGTGCTGTGTGTGTGTATGGGTGCTGTGTGTGTGTATGGGTGCTGTGTGTGTGTGTCTCTGTGTGTGTGTGTCTGTGTGTGTGTGTGTGTCTGTGTGTGTGTGTGTGTGTGTGTGTGTGTGTCTGTGTGTGTGTGTGTGTGTGTGTGTGTGTGTGTGTGTGTGTGTGTGTGTGTGTGTGTGTGTGTGTGTAAGGGTGCTGTGTGCTTTTGTTGTATCCCAGTTGATTTCCTTGCAGTTTTGGGGTTCAACTGTTCAACTTCAACTATTCAGTTATTCCTCCATTTATTTTCTCTTCTCTGCTGTAGTTTATACTGGGGTATATGGGGTATCTGCTGTAGTTTATACTGGGGTATATGGGGTATCTGCTGTAGTTTATACTGGGGTATATGGGGTATCTGCTGTAGTTTATACTGGGGTATATGGGGTATCTGCTGTAGTTTATACTGGGGTATATGGGGTATCTGCTGTAGTTTATACTGGGGTATATGGGGTATCTGCTGTAGTTTATACTGGGGTATATGGGGTATCTGCTGTAGTTTATACTGAGGTATATGGGGTGTCTGCTGTAGTTTATACTGAGGTATATGGGGTATCTGCTGTAGTTTTGCTGTAGCTCATTTCTTCACTCCGCAGCATCAGACATCACTTGTCTTTGTATTTATATATTTATGTTTACTGCATTTAAACAGGATATAAAACCCCCTGCTGGTTTCTCATTTATAGCCCAGCGGTAAACCACACACCATGACCTGACCTCTACAGCTATACATCCACAGTGTGTTTCCCTTGTGTCAGGTAGCTCACACAACACACACATCTGCTTTCAACACAGTCTGAATGAACAGGTTAGGCTCCGCCCCCCCGGATGAGCCGACACCAGGATCGGTGACTCACTTCTGTGGTAAAGCCCTCAGTTTGTTATTGTTGTTGTTGTTGTTGTCGTTGTTGTTTAAAAATAACAACACCACCAGTAAAGTGAGGGCTTTACCACAGACATGAGTCACGGATCCTGAGGACAGTTTGATGTCACGAGACTGTTCACTGACTCGCGATTGACAGTAGAGAGCAGCTATCAAGGTTTCACTAAATGTTTGTTGTCTTAAAAACAACAAACCCTATATGGCTAAAAGTTTGTGCACCCCTGGCCACCACAGCCACTTCCTCAAACTGCTCCACAAAGTCAGAAGCACGCGATTCTCTAGAAAGTCTCCGTGTGCTGTAGCGTGACGATTACAATTTCCCTTCAGCGGAACGAAGAGACTCAACCCTGTTCCAGTCTGACACAAAGTGCACAAAGCAGCTCCATGAAGATCTCCATGATGTGGTGGTGAAGGTTGGAGCGGAAGAACCGAAGTGTCCTGCACTGAGCCGTGAGCTCTGACTCAACTGGAGTCTCCACAACATCCTGAACATCAGAATCTGATCTCACTGATGCTCTTGTAGAATGAGAAGAGGAGAGAAGAGAAGAGAAGAGAAGAGAAGAGGAGAGAAGAGAAGAGGAGAGTGCACAAGAAAAACTAATGGCTTTCAGGCTGTAGATGGACCTGATCATGGCGGTGCCGAGGTGGAAATGAGGTTAATCCACATAACTGAGCTTTGTTTGCTCAGAAGGTCAGCGGTTTATTGTGTGGCTTTGTGGAGCAGCTGATTTGGAGCTGTGGTCATGTGGAAGGCTTCACTGTAAACACACACACACACACACACACACACACACACACACACACGCACGCATATCTGTGCAAATGAAAGAGGTCATCTAGGGCCGATAGTTTGAAATGTCCATCTCATCGCTCTACACGGACATCTGGGCGTAACACCGTGTACCATCTCTTTCTGGAAGAACACAGAACCATGAGAAACGGTACAGCATATAGTGAGGAACCAACACCTACAGTGCTAGCTTGCTTCGTATTGCACACACACCGCTCTTGTTTGTGGAAAAAGTTGCAGGGAGGTTGAGCTCGTACCCTGACAATGACACAACCAACCATGTCTAGCTGTCAGTCAGAGCAGCACAGGATAATCACGTGCATCTAGGGGTTCGATTCCCGCCTCCGCCTTGTGTGTGTGGAGTTTGCATGTTCTCCCCGTGCCTCGGGGGTTTCCTCCGGGTACTCCGGTTTCCTCCCCCGGTCCAAAGACATGCATGGTAGGTTGATTGGCATCTCTGGAAAATTGTCCGTAGTGTGTGAGTGCGTGAGTGAATGAGAGTGTGTGTGTGCCCTGTGATGGGTTGGCACTCCGTCCAGGGTGTATCCTGCCTCGATGCCTGATGATACCTGACCCGAGTAGTTCGGATATGCGGTAGAAAATGAATGAATGAATGAATGAATCTAGGAGCGTAAGACGCTCTTAAAATGACCATGACATAGTGTCTCAGAGCTAAAGAAACTCTCACTGCTGGGTTTTTGAGCTGAACCCTTAACCCTCAACCCCTCAGTTTAACACACAGTATAAAGGAGATAAATGTTAATGTGAGCGTAATGTAAAGGTGAATATATATAGTGTGCTAGGCTTCACCCTCACTGCTGTTGTGGGTGGGATGCGACTATAAAACACTGACAGGATCTGAAAGAAACGAGTTTATTTTAACACCAATCGCCACGCTAATACTAATAGCCTCGGTGTGGCATGAACGTTGGCGTGTATCCGCTCGCAGGATCATGACCCGTTGTGGTTCGACTCCATGTGACCCTGCCGTGGATGCTTTGTGGCTTTTCTGACACGCAGGCACGATCCTTCCGATCCACGGCTGTTATCGGCCGCGTGCGACTGGAGGATGCCGCGAACAAACGGCTTCTTTCATGTGCTCGAGAGCTTCACAATGGGGCTGTTGATGTTCCTGAAATAGAGAGAGAGAGAGAGAGAGAGAGAGAGAGAGAGAGAGAGAGATCCATGCTCAGTAACAGAAAGAGCAATTATTACAGGGTGATTCCTTGTTTTTTCAGAACTGAGAGGAGAACTTTGTGTTCTTAAGTGAGAAACTATAAATAGAATGAAGCCTCTGACTGTTGGATTAATGCTTACTTAGATTACGGACTGGTTTTGGAAGATTACAGGAAGTCAGATTAGTTCTGTGATTTGTGTGTGTGTGAGAGAGAGAGAGAGAGAGAGAGAGGGATTAAACCTGACACCCAGACAGATCGAGGTTACAAAAGCGTTCAGAAAAATGAAAGCACGCATGCAAACAGCCACACTGGTGTAAGGGACGTAACGAAAACCTCCCCGTGAGTTCTGTACAGCAAGCAGAGACCAAAAAAAAAAAAAAAGGAAAGAAAGAAAAGACGTTCCCAATACGGCCTTCAAAAAAGCCTTGTTAAACAGGAATGTTCTCCGTGCCTCAGGCTTCTGCTGTAACTAATTAGCAACGAGTCACAGATTAACGTCATCACAGAGAGACGGCGGGATGATTTAACTGACAGAAATATCATTAGGCGTGTTGTTCCGCAGAGGTGGGGGGGGGGGGGTGTTGGGGTAAATATAGAGGGTGGGGGGAGGGGGTTAAATAAAAATTTGGAATGTGCACGTCATATACCAGCACTGGAGACGGATAAGCGCGTCATTCCAGGAACTTCAGTGAGCTGAGATATTTTTACACTTATCTTTAGGAGAGAAACAAGTGTTGACGCCATGGCAACAGGAACTCCTTCGCACCGCATCAGATGTAGCGATAAACAGATAAATAGCATTCTTCAATCAGGTGTATGGTGGTAAATTGCTGCGGTGTTAGTGGATCAAATCTCTTTCCTGTAACATCACAGTGTTCTAAGGAATAAGGAAGCGATTAAGTCCACGGCTTGAGCTGTTTCTCCTCTTCCTCACTCCGCCTCCTCACTGCTGATTGTTTTCCTTAAACAGCACGACACTGAGAGATTTATTCCGTCACTTTAACCGTCATCTCTGTCATTCAGGCCGTGACACGTCCGGGACTCCTCACTTTGATCTGGAGCAACATTCAGGGCGTGAATATCACGAAGGTTTCCTTTAATGAAGGTGAGACGACTCGAGGCGACGGTGTTACAGGTACGCAGAGCCGACAGAGAGCCAGGCTGCGTTCAGACATATATATGAAGGAATCTTCACCATGCGAAGGAACTGCTTTCTGTAAAGACTGGAGCGAGAACAAGTGATAGAAACATCTGGAAGCACTGTTTGCCACGCCCGTCCTGTGTGCGAGCGCTTCCTAAGCCGGGAGTTGACAGCCGGAAACAAAGGCGCACGGCATTGTGGGTACGGGGGAAACCCCGGGGAATGGTGCGGATTAGGAGAGCAGGAGGAGCAGGAGTTATTTGCATGCCACGTGCTTTAGCATGGCTGTTTTTCTGCACAACACACACACACACACACACACACACACACCAGGCCATTCTCTACATTACATTAAACACTACATGGCTTTATTGTGTGGCTTTTTATTGATTTTGAATGCATATAATGTAGCTGAAAGTCACACACACACACACACACACACACACACACACACATATGCTCTTGTCAGACAATTTTAAGGGATTAGCTCACATATTCAAGCCAGCGCTAACGTTAGCTTTGGATATGAAAACAAATAATGGCGCCTCTTTCTTTATGGTCCGTAGCATCAAAGTGCTTACGTATGCAAATGTGTCGTATCTGTGCAGCTGTTCAGAGAGCTCTTTGAAGTCTTTGTACTTCTGTGCGTGTGTGTGTGCGTGCGTGTGTGTGTGTCTCTTTTTACTTTTTGGATCCAGCGATATTAAAACTTCGCTCTCTGCCCTGCATTATTAATCAGGGTTCGCCGGTGCCGTAACACGCTCGTGCCTTTTAAAGCACCGATTCAAACACACACTGGAGACATTTCATCCATTTTTAAAGTCGTTCCTTTGCGATAATTGTTTTAGACCGAAATCGATCCCACACGTGCGAAAATGTACCCCGAGCGCCGGCTGCTCATGTGCCGTGATGCTCTCTGTGTCCTCAGGGAGGCGCTGATACAAGCTCAGACAGAAGAGCTGCGGAAGATGGAGGAAACGTACAGGAAAAGCCTGCAGATCTCTGAGGAACAGGGGTCAAAGGTGAGGCCGTGACGTTCACTGTACACATGTCACTGTGTCAGGAAGATAAATCATTACTAATGTAGGATTTAGATGTATATTAGAGATATAAATATATAAATATATAATATAAATATATAAACACTTCAGATCACTCACTCCATCTCTTTCGGAGAATGAAATAAAAATCTCCGGGATGATCTAAAGTTCTAATGGAACCTTCAGAACACAACGAGGAGGTTTTATTACAGCACGAAGACAGGGCCGTGTCCTGGAGGCGTGTCATGGATTTGTCTATGAGGGCGTGTCCTTGGGGGTGTGTGTCAGATTCCCTTTGTGCAGAGAGGGCGTGTCCTTGGGGTGTGTGTCAGATTCCCTTTGTGCAGAGAGGGCGTGTCCTTGGGGTGTGTGTCAGAGTCCCTTTGTGCAGAGAGGGCGTGTCCTTGGGGTGTGTGTCAGATTCCCTTTGTGCAGAGAGGGTGTGTCCTTGGGGTGTGTGTCAGATTCCCTTTGTGCAGAGAGGGCGTGTCCTTGGGGGTGTGTCAGATTCCCTTTGTGCAGAGAGGGTGTGTCCTTGGGGTGTGTGTCACATTCCCTTTGTGCAGAGAGGGCGTGTCCTTGGGGTGTGTGTCAGATTCCCTTTGTGCAGAGAGGGCGTGTCCTTGGGGTGTGTGTCAGATTCCCTTTGTGCAGAGAGGGCGTGTCCTTGGGGGTGTGTCAGATTCCCTTTGTGCAGAGAGGGCGTGTCCTTGGGGTGTGTGTCAGATTCCCTTTGTGCAGAGAGGGTGTGTCCTTGGGTGTGTGTCACATTCCCTTTGTGCAGAGAGGGCGTGTCCTTGGGGTGTGTGTCAGATTCCCTTTGTGCAGAGAGGGCGTGTCCTTGGGGGTGTGTCAGATTCCCTTTGTGCAGAGAGGGTGTGTCCTTGGGTGTGTGTCAGATTCCCTTTGTGCAGAGAGGGCGTGTCCTGGGACGTGTCAGATTCTGTCTGCTTAGAGGGGTGTGTCCTGGGCATGTCAGACTCTGTATGCTAAGAGGGGTGTGTCCTGGAGGCGGGTCCTGGTCTTTTTGTTCATTCTGGAATGTAACAAATGGGAAATAATTCCTAAAACAAGCTGATGATATAATTGTAGTATTTACTGAAGATGTTTTACGTCACAAACATCAAAGCAAAATGACTTATTTCTCTGATAGCTCTGATTATTTGTCTAGGGATATAAATATATCTCATTAGTGTCAGTAAAGAAATAAACACACACCCTAAAGCCCAACACACCTCAATGTGTGTTCCAGTCATGTTTACCTTTTCAGTAAAGTATTGACTTCTGTCAGAATCTTCTCAGGTAATGATTACTGAGATAACTCACCCCAAACACACACACACACACACACACACACACACACACACACACACACACACAATTTTCCACTTCACTGATCTCAGACACAAACTTCTCACACTGAAGACTCCTTCCATAAATGCTAAAAAAAAGATCTGTATCTGTTTACATGGAGTTTCCAGTCTATGATATGCAGCTGCACTGTTGTCAGAGCTGCTGTTTTATACACACACAAGCTCACACACACACACACGCACACACACGCATACACACGCATACACACACACACACACACACACACACACACACAGTCATTTCAACCTTCATTTTATAGCTTTTATTTTTATCATTTATATTTTTGCTTTAAGAGGAATGTGTTCTGAATTTCAACCCAAAATCCAGCTCCTCCACAACAATGAATGTTCTTACACACGCACACACACACACACACACACACACACACGCACACACACACACGAATATTCGCAATCTGTCAGTTTCTAACACATACTCACACACACATTTTCCCGTCTGTCACACCCACATCAATGCAGCTATTTTCACACTTTCTTTCGATTTATTACACAAATCAAGAATAATTCTCTTTCTCCCTCCCTTGCTCACACACACACACACACACACACACACACACACACACACACACACACTCTGTGAAAACTCAGTGGGCTGAAACACAGTACATGGCGTGCCATAGTCGCAGCTTTTAAATAATGTTAGACTTTTAATAAAAGCACACATGTTTAAAGCAGTAAACAATTCTCTTATACAATCATCAAAGACATCAAATATTACTTTAATACAGCAAATGTTCATTACTCATGATCTGCTGGGGGGGTGCAGACAAGAGACAGAAGAGGACAGACATGAGGACAGACGTTGAGAGAGAGAGAGAGAGAGAGAGAGAGAGAGAGAGAGAGAGAGAGGGAGGGGTGCAGACAAGAGACAGAAGAGGACAGACAAGAGGACAGACATTGAGAGAGAGAGAGAGAGAGAGAGAGAGAGAGAGAGAGAGAGAGAGAGAGAGAGAGAGAGGGAGGGGTACAGACAAGAGACAGAAGAGGACAGACAAGAGGACAGACATTGAGAGAGAGAGAGAGAGAGAGAGAGAGAGGGAGGGCTGCAGACAAGAGACAGAAGAGGACAGACGTTGAGAGAGAGAGAGAGAGAGAGAGAGAGAGAGAGAGAGAGCGAGGGGTGCAGACAAGAGACAGAAGAGGACAGACAAGAGGACAGACGTTGAGAGAGAGAGAGAGAGCGAGGGGTGCAGACAAGAGACAGAAGAGGACAGACAAGAGGACAGACGTTGAGCGAGAGAGAGAGCGAGGGAGGGGTGCAGACAAGAGACAGAAGAGGACAGACAAGAGGACAGACGTTGAGAGAGAGAGAGAGAGAGAGAGAGAGCGAGTGAGGGAGGGGTGCAGACAAGAGACAGAAGAGGACAGACATTAAGAGAGAGAGACATCTGTTCATATGTCTTCATATGTGGTCACAGTGGAATGTGTATAATAATACTGTCATTATCATTCACTTACACACTTAAACACTCTTTCCACCATTACACAAATGTACAATAATTCTCTCTCTCTTACTCTCTCTCTTCCTCTCACACACACACACACACACACACGCGCGCGCGCACATGCACGCACGCACGCACACACAGAATCGCAGACTGGTGATAAAAACATGGTGGCCTTGGTTCTAGGCAACAAAGGACACATTGCGTGCCACCAGCCCTGGAGTGTGTGTGTGATATGCTCTCTTCATGCTTGCAGTTAGAAATAAGCACAATGGTAATACTGGGTGTAATAAGTGTATATACATTTATAAATATAACCCTTAACAATAAGCGTGTAGGTGACATGAGGCTTAATTAGAAAAACCAAACCCAACACACGAGGCGGAGACGTAAACAGGAAATTCAGCAAAAGTCAGGCGATCGCCACAGAACAGTTCCAGAGCAATACCAAAATTACACAGCAAAAAAAAAACAAGAACAAAAAACAGAAAAAAACAATAACACAAAGCTGAGGTCAGGTAACAGCCCACTGAGCGCTACGTCACCTTTGTGTAGTCCTGGGTGTGATCGGAGTACAGGTGTGTGTCATTAGGGGTGCGTGAACGTGATGGTGTGTTTTGGGAAGTGTAGACCTAAGTGGCCAAATTACTAATAACTGGTGTGTGTGTGTGTGTGTGTGTGTGTGTGTTCGTGTGTGTGTGTGTGTTCTCAGTGGAGGAGAGATGCTGCTCGAGAGCTCGAAATTGAGAGACAGAGAAATGAACAGCTGATTCAAAAGTGCCAGACTGAATACCAGCATCTACAGGACAAGGTAACACACACACACACAACACAAACACACACACACACAACACAAACACACACACACAACACACACACAACACAAACACACAAACACACACACACACACACACCACACAACACAAACACCAAACACACACAACACAAACACCAAACACACACAAAACACAAATACACACACACAAAACACAAACACACACACAACACACACACACAAACACACACACAACACACATGCAATCGGATTACAGACAGATGACAAGTTAAAGGAAAACCTACTGGCTCTGTTAAACTCATCATCTTATTCAGTAATAAACATAATAAGGCGTGGCACAGTCCAGGATGTCTCCGCCCCATTCACAGTCTCACTAATGAGCCTCTCTCTCTCTCTCTCTCTCTCTCTCTCTCTCTCTCTCTCTCTCTCTCTCTCTCTCTCTCTCTCTCTCTCTCTCTCTCTCTGTGTGTCTCTCTCTCTCTTTCTCTCTCTCTCTCTTTCTCTGTCTCTCTCTCTCTCTCTCTCTCTCTCTCTCTCTGTGTCTCTCTCTCTCTCTCTCTCTCTGTCTCTCTCTCTCTCTGTGTGTGTGTGTCTCTCTCTCTCTCTCTCTCTCTCTCTCTCTCTCTCTCTCTCTCTCTCGCTCTCTCTCGTCCTGTGTTGCCCCTCAGCTGCCCACTCTGGTGCAGTCTGCCACACAGGAGCTAAAGGAGGAGTTGTCAGCACTGGAGGTACAGCTTCAGAAGCGTGAAGAGGAGGTGAAGTGTGTGCGAAAGGAGGCCTCAGAGCGAGAGGAGCGACTCCTGAGAGAACATCACACAGAGTTGGAACATCTCCAGCACAAAGTACAGGAGCACCAACAGGAGGCGCTGGAGATACAGCAAGCATACAGAGACATCCTACAGCTCAGAGAGGAAAACTCTACTCTACATGAGGAGGTCAGAGATACACACGTGTCGATACACACACCAATATATAATACACACACACACGCCGATACACACACCAATATACAATACACACACGTCGATACACACACCAATATACAATACACACACATGTCGATACACACACCAATATACAATACACACATGTCGATACACACACCAATATACAATACACACATGCCGATACACACACCAATATACAATACACACGCCGATACACACACCAATATACAATACACACACGCCGATACACACACCAATATACAATACACACACGCCGATACACACACCAATATAGAATACACACACACGCCAATACACACACCAATATACAATACCCACACAGGCCGATACACACACCAATATATAAAACACACGCCGATACACACACCAATATACAATACACACACACGCCGATACACACACCAATATACAATACACACACGCCGATACACACACCAATATACAATACACACACACGCCGATACACACACCAATATACAATACACACACGCCGATACACACACCAATATACAATACACACACGCCGATACACACACCAATATACAATACACACACACACGCCGATACACACACCAATATACAATACACACACACGCCGATACACACACCAATATACAATACACACACGCCGATACACACACCAATATACAATACACACACGCCGATACACACACCAATATACAATACACACACATGTCGATACACACACCAATATACAATACACACATGCCGATACACACACCAATATACAATACACACACACACGCCGATACACACACCAATATACAATACACACACACGCCGATACACACACCAATATACAATACACACACATGTCGATACACACACCAATATACAATACACACACGCCGATACACACACCAATATACAATACACACACAGGCCGATACACACACCAATATACAATACACACACATGTCGATACACACACCAATATACAATACACACATGTCGATACACACACCAATATACAATACACACATGTCGATACACACACCGATATATAATACACACACGCTGATACACACACCAATATACAATACACACATGTCGATACACACACCAATATACAATACACACACATGTCGATACACACACCAATATATAATACACACACGCCGATACACACACCAATATACAATACACACATGTCGATACACACACCAATATACAATACACACATGTTGATACACACACCGATATATAATACACACACGCTGATACACACACCAATATACACTACACACACACACGCTGATACACACACCAATATACAATACACACACACGCCGATACACACACCAATATACAATACACACACACGCCGATACACACACCAATATACAATACACACACGCCGATACACACACCAATATACAATACACACACAGGCCGATACACACACCAATATACAATACACACACAGGCCGATACACACACCAATATACAATACACACACACGCCGATACACACACCAATATACAATACACACACACGCCGATACACACACCAATATACACTACACACACACACGCCGATACACACACCAATATACAATACACACACACGCCGATACACACACCAATATACAATGCACACACACACGCCGATACACACACCAAAATACAATACACACACATGTTGATACACACACCAATATACAATACACACAGGCCGATACACACACCAATATACAATACACACACACGCCGATACACACACCAATATACAATACACACACAGGCCGATACACACACCAATATACAATACACACACAGGCCGATACACACACCAATATACAATACACACACACGCCGATACACACACCAATATACAATACACACACATGTTGATACACACACCGATATACAATACACACACATGTTGATACACACACCGATATACAATACACACACATGTTGATACACACACCGATATACAATACACATGCCGATACACACACCGATATACAATACACACAATGACACACACACCAGTTTGCTGTCCTCTCAAAATAACTAAACACACAGCCATTAATGTCTAAACCGCTGATGACAAAAGTAAGTACACCCCTAAGTGAAAATGGACCCAATTCACCATTTTCTCCCCGTGTCATGTGACTCGTTAGTGTTTCTCAGGTGTGAACGGGTGAATGGCTGTGTGTCGAGTTATTTTGAGAGGACAGCAAATGTACACTGTTATACAAACTGTACACTCACTACTTACATTGTAGCTCAGTGTCATTCCTTCAGTGTTGTCACATGAAAAGATATAATAAAATATTTACAAAAATGTGAGGGGTGCACTTACTTCTGGCAGATACTGTACGTACAGGATACACACACCAAGACACACAACCGTGATTTTGTCTGTGTGAGTGTGAATCATTCCAGTCACAGCTGACGGAAAGGGATAATAGATAATAGAGATAAATAGCGATCATCTCTCTCACTCACACATACACACACACTCACACTCACACACACACACACACGCACACACACACACACTCTCTCTCGTCTTCCCTGACCCATCATAACACTGTTATGTGACAGACTCTTTCACACTATTTTCAGCCCTGCAGCACTACACTACATTTTCCTTTTACACCTATCACTGTGCTGTGCATAAGTATTTGCCCCCTTGACCTTTTTCCAACATTTTATAATGTTGCAACTTGTAACTGAAAATAGACTTCACTGGGATTACATGTCTTAAAGATACACCAAATAAATGTGTGTGTTTGTTTTGGGAGGTGTATGACTGTCTATCTGTCTGTCTGTCTGTCTGTCTGACTGACTGTCTGTCTATCTGTCTGTCTGTCTGTCTGACTGTCTGTCTATCTGTCTGTCTGTCTGACTGACTGTCTGTCTATCTGTCTGTCTGTCTGTCTGTCTGACTGACTGTCTGTCTGTCTGTCTGACTGTCTGTCTATCTGTCTGTCTGTCTGACTGACTGTCTGTCTATCTGTCTGTCTGTCTGTCTGTCTGTCTGTCTCTCTCTCTCTAATGTATCTCAGCTTTTATATGAGAAAGAGGTCTAGTCCTGAGCCTCTGCTCACATCTGTGTGTGTGTGTGTGTGTGTGTGTGTGTGTGTGTGTGTGTGTGTGTGTGTGTGTGTGTGTGTGTGTGTGTGTGTGTGTGAGTAATTGTACACAGCTGGAAATATTTATCAGTGCTGTGAAAGTGGCGATACTGGATGGGATGCCTAACACCCAGAGAGGTGCTGGGAAAGCCCTAGAAGACAAACACACCACACACACACACACACACACAACACAAACACACACACACACACAAAATCTCTCTACTAGCAGCAGCAGCAGCAGTAGTGTGTGTGTGTGTGTGTGTGTGTGTGTGTGTGTGTGTGTGTGTGTGTGTGTGTGTGTGTGTGTGTGTGTGTGTGTGTGTGTGTGTGTGTGTGTGTGTGTGTGTGTGAAGTGTAAGCCGTTGTGAAAGCAGAAACATATGTATTTAATGAAACACTATGTCATGCTGTTATAGGATAATAATCAACGACAGGAAGCAGGGTTTCAGTTACCACACTGAAGATGATTCTTGTCCTTTAACAACATGTCCTGAAGTGTCTTTATTCCTCCTACTCCACAGCAATTTCCCAGTCTTCACTTTCTTTTCAGTCCTGCAGTTCCTTTCTGTGGCCATGGGGTGGTGCTGTTTCTCACACGGCTTTGCCTCTGATTCAATGTGGCACGCACATGTGTCTGCTGGCAAGGCTGTCTGAGAATCACTGAGGCGCCTACAGTCATTCTCTGTGTGTGTATGTGTGTGTGTGTATGTGTGTGTGTGTATGTGTGTGTGTGTGTGTGTGTGTGTGTGTGTGTGTGTGTGTGTGTGTGTGTGTGTGTGTGTGTGTGTGTGTGTGAGTGAAATCTGTCAGGCTCTCGGTCTCTCTAACTGAGCGCTAACACTGATTTACCAGCTCCATCCACCATTACACACACACTCTCTCTCACACACACACACACACACACACACACACACACACACACACACACTCTCTCTCTCTCTCTCCCTCTATCTCTCTCTCTCTCACACACACACACACACACACACACCCTATAATACAATAAGATTTTGTTTCTTATGCTAATTTTCTGAGCAATAAAGATGTAGCCAAGAATTATTTTTAGTTTATTATGTAATTTTTAAAGACATTAATAGACATTTTTATGCATTGTATACACCACTTGTCTGTAAGCATTTTATAACACATTCAGAATCCTTTATGAACCATAATTACGTTTGCCTGATATGTTCAACGTTCTGTTCTTCATGTATTTGCAAATTTACAATTTACAATTTACAAAATTTGCACTTTCTATGGGTTAAATGCAGAGAACAAATTCTGAGTATGGGTCACCGTACTTAGCGTACGTCACTCACTCACTCACTGACTTTTTCAGAGTTACAGTTGCCACTTCGCACACACCAACCTTGGGTTTTTTTGTCATACGTGATGGGGAACACAGAGGAAAGACGTTGTTGGTTCTGCCATTACATAATTTGATGATGCTGAAACGCACATATGCTGTAGGCGAGTAAAGCTGCATCGCTCCACCCACTAACACATAATCCACTCCCTGGAACATGAGAGTAACAGATTAACATGCTAGCGACCATCTGAGATTCAATAACAACCACGTTGGGTTTGTGTAGCAACTCGATAGCGACACCTAGCAACCAACCGGAATATTAACAATATTAATTACGTTTTTAAACATCTCAATTTTTCAAACATTATAATCTTGTAATATTTAAGTCAAATGACTCAGTGGGGAAATTGATTATTCGCACAACATCCATTTGCATGTTCATTAAATCGTATCATTTTTGTCAACTGAAGACTTCCAGAAGGGACATTTCCGTCTCTGAGCCTTGTCTCTCCTGTCTTTTCTTGTCCTCCACCTGCTCTTTGCTCCGTAGAACTGTGTGCTGCAGGAGACGGTGAGACGCGAGTGTGAGGAGCGAGCCGAGCTGACGGCCGCCCTGTCCCTGGCGAGAGAGCAGCTGCTGGGTGTCAGACAGACAGCGGTGAACTCCTCCATCCCCCGCAGCTCTGCGTCATCCTCCCTGCCCAGCCTGAGCGCGGGACACAGCCATGATGCCGTCACTGTGGGCAGGAGCACAGCGTCGTTGCACGGAAACTCCCGCCAGCTGTTGCCCTCCCTGCCCCGACTCGCCACAGAAAGACCTGCCCCGGCCATCGAGGCACGCCATCGCATCAGCACAGTGACAGGCAGGAAGGACAAACGCTCCTGCTGAGGCGGAGGCTCTCAGAGGTGTGTGTGTGTGTGTGTGTGTGTGTGTGTGTATAGTGAATACTTACTTTTCACTATAGATGCACAGTTTATCAGAATGGCGTCTGATAGTGACGTCACTGTCTATGAAACAGACGCTCATTTTTAACATGTAATTAAATCGTAGCTAAATAAAATGACTCGACGATGATGAAGATGGAGTGAAGAAGATTCCACCCAGTAACACGTCAAATGTTTGGGTTGTGTTTAATGATTCTGGGTCTGATTTGTTGCTTTAAGTTCGTGCTCGTGTTTCCCTCTAGCTAAAGGACTAAAGCTCTGCTGCATCACTGTCTCTAGCTCTGTAGTGTCGGCACTCCGTCCAGGGTGTATCCTGCCTCGATGCCCGATGACGCCTGAGATAGGCACAGGCTCCCCGTGACCCGAGACGTTCGGATAAGCGGTAGAAAATGAGTGAGAGTGAGAATTCATTATTGTTTCATTATACAGATCAATACGTAAACTTTCCAGTATGGACTTTTACATGTTATAAAAATATTAATAGAATTAAAAGACTTTTACTTTTATTTTCCTAGCTGTAATGTATTAGGAACATACACTGATGCTGGGGTAGGCCTCCGCCCCACACACACACACACACACACACACACACACACACACACAGACACACACAAAGAGCACACACACAACCCTCACACACACAGAGCACACACAGAGCGCAAACACAGAGCACACACACACACACAGAGAGCATGCACACAATACATACACAATATCATGGAGAAACAGGAAGGAGAGAGAGCGTGACAACTGCTCCCAAGCCACCCACAGATTTAAACACTCCCTACCTCCCTCAGTATACAAACACTTTTATTAACACGCACATTTATACAAACACTCACACGCATACACACACACACACTCACACACATTCACACACATTCACACACATACACACACATACACACACATACACACACTCAGACAGTAAAACAAGACTTCTACTTGATTTTTAAGGCACATGTAACTCCCCAGACACACAGAAGCACATAGAGAGTAAAGGTCTATCTCACACTCACTTACCTTCTCTCTCTCACTCACTCACACACACACACACACACACACACACACTGATTCTCACACACCTCCAGGGATGCAGGATACAAATACAAATACAGATTAGAATAACTATGTTAATAGACACTGTAGTATCAGCACTACAACTGTTAAATAAATATATAATATAATATTAGGATGATCCACTTCACTACATACAGTACAGCTTCAGTGTCCTGACGGGATCCTGTCACACTGCCTCATAGCTCGGGAAGCTAGAACCAGTGACTACAGTGTGTGTGTGTGTGTGTGTGTGTGTGTGTGTGTGTGTGTGTGTGTGTGTGTGTGTGTGTGTGTGTGTGTGTGTGTGTGTGTGTGTGTGTGTGTGTGTGTGAGAAACACTGAGGTCCTAGAAATCCCCACCATTAAAGGATATTATTAGAGCAGAAGATGTCTGTATCCTGGTGGATGTGACTGGATGTCTTTGACGAAGGTCATTTCTCTAAATTTTGTGTCCCTTGTCACTTTGGAATTTGTACACACACACACACACACACACACACACACATACACAAGTCTCTCTGTCTCTGTCTCTCTCTCTACTCACGCACACACACACACCTCTCTCTGTCTCTGTCTCTCTCTCTACTCACACACACACACATACACAAGTCTCTCTGTCTCTGTCTCTCTCTCTACTCACGCACACACACACACACCTCTCTCTGTCTCTGTCTCTCTCTCTACTCACACACACACACACACACACACACACACACACACACACACATGTCTCTCTGTCTACTCACACACACACAGACAGACAGTCCAACTGCAGGTGTGACCTCTGATCCTGGTGACTTTTATCCAGGACGGTGTTGAGCTCTCAGTGGCATTCTGTCCACACTTCCTGCACTCTGATGTCACCAGCTTTTCCTCCCCACACAGCTTTAGTGCTGACCCTCATCACGGTCTGATGATGACATATAAAACAGAACCATTCTTCATTTCTTCACCTCACATGCTCGAGATATCCGCAGAAATATCGAGCAAATATCAACAATTAGACCTGGATTACGTGCGGCGCCCCTACGTCCGTTACTATGGAAACGGCACCGTATTAGCACGGACCTGTCGTGCCGTCAGAGCCGTGCTGTTATTCAGAAATAATTCACACCTTCACTTTATTCTCGTCCACATAAAGATGGCGATGCGGAAGCTTTCTGTTTCCTGATCTGCGTCTCATCACTCGAGGTGAAAGTCTCTCATATCAGAGAGGAAATGACCTCTGTGTCTCTCCCTCACTTCTGTTCTGTCAAATAAATGTCTTACTACTGATGTCATTTCATCATATATCTTAACTTTGTCTTCTTTTCTTTTTTGATGATGATGATGATGATGATGATGATGATGTACATTCTGATTAAATATTAGATATTCGGATGATTTATTCATTCATTCATTTTCTACCACTTATCCGAACTTCTCGGGTCACGGGGAGCCTGTGCCTATCTCAGGCGTCATCGGGCATCGAGGCAGGATACACACTGGACGGAGTGCCAACCCATCACAGGGCACACACACACTCTCATTCACACACACACACACACACACACTCTCATTCACTCACACACTACGGACAATTTTCCAGAGATGCCAATCAACCTACCATGCATGTCTTTGGACCGGGGGAGGAAACCGGAGTACCCGGAGGAAACCCCCGATGCACGGGGAGAACATGCAAACTCCACACACACAAGGCGGAGGCGGGAATAGAACCCCCGACCCTGGAGGTGTGAGGCGAACGTCCTAACCACTAAGCCACTGTGCCCCCTACCTCATTCGGATGATTATTTATCATATTAATTGAATGATCATGTGTTAGTTACAGTCTGTTACTTTACGCTGTGTTTGTTCTTCTGAGCAGCTGAAACAAAAAGCAGAATTTTCTACCAACTAATCCTCTAGTGTGTGTGTGTGTGTGTGTGTGTGTGTGTGTGTGTGTGCAGGGCTGTCAAGTGTCACACATTGTGAGTGACAGTCCCTCATGTCAGTCTTTTCTCCCGCTCTCCCACCACACATTGTTTTTTCTCACACAGAAAAACTTTTTGACTATTTATCATATATTTAATGAGCCGCAGCACCCAAAATGTATCAGTCCGCATCGCTGTCTCTATGGAACCGGGCAGGAATCAAACGCGTCTCCCCTGGAGCTCTTAGTCGAGCCTGACACTTATCAGCCAATCAGCAAAAGAAGAGGCTACACAATAGCCAATCAGAAAATAGCACTACTGTATCTGGGTAAGATTTAACGCAACAACCAACAAAAAAAACATTCATTAGCGAGGGTATTTACGATGGTCGGTTTGAACAAAACCTCAACACGAAACAGCTCGTCTCGTGTCCTCAATTATGTCTCTGGACGGGACATTGTCCTCAATCATGTCCCTAAAAATGTCTGGGCTTGTGCTGAACTGTTTTATATGGGAGCAACATTACACATGAAAAAGGGTTCAAAAAGGTAACAAACACTTACAATAAACACTAGTCAAAATCAATCAATCAATCTCTCTCTCTCACTCTCTCTCTCTCACACACACACACACACACACACACTAATAAATGGAAATTGAACAAATACTTTGGTTAAAATGTGGTCAGTGATCCTGGTGAAATATATATATATTTATGGGGTGGTTGGGGGGGGGTGTTGCTGGGGGGGGGTGGAAATGTCACTCTTGCCTGTCTTCAAAACTTGAGAGCCCTGTGTATATATATATACAGTACAGACCAAAAGTTTGGACACACCACCTTTTCAACAGGACAGTGACCCCAAACACACCCCCAGGCTGTGTAAGGGCTATTTGACCATGAAGGAGAGTGATGGGGTGCTTCACCAGATGACCCGGCCTCCACAGTCCCCGGACCTGAACCCGATCGAGATGGTTTGGGGTGAGCTGGACCTCAGAGTGAAGGCAAAAGGGCCAACAAGTGCTAAGCATCTCTGGGAACTCCTTCAAGACTGTCGGAAGACCATCTCAGGTGACGACCTCTTGAAGCTCATCAAGAGAATGCCGAGAGATGCAAAGCAGTAATCAGAGCAAAAGGTGGAGAACTTTGAAGAACCTAGAATATGACACATGTTCAGTCGTTTCACACTTTTTTGTTATGTACGTATATAATTCCACACGTGTTCATTCATAGTTTAGATGCCTTCGGTGTGAATCTAC
The DNA here is from genome assembly GCF_022655615.1 of Tachysurus fulvidraco. NCBI lineage: Eukaryota > Metazoa > Chordata > Actinopteri > Siluriformes > Bagridae > Tachysurus > Tachysurus fulvidraco. The sequence goes on from NC_062530.1 coordinate 25,802,768, forward strand.
AATTTTCATAGTAATGAAAATAAAGAAAACTCTTTGTATGAGAAGGGGTGTCCAAACTTTTGGTCTGTACTGTGTATATATATATATATATATATATATATATATATATATATATATATATATATATAAAAATATATTGTTTGTATATATCTTGTTTGTGGCCTAGTGAGGTGACATCCAGCAGGAGCAGAGGAACGTTAGTGAGGTGTGATGTTTAATGAGACAGACGTTTCCCCTGATAAAAACACAGCAGCAGGAGCAGGAACCTGCATCACACGGCTCTAGTTATCATCACAGCACCGCAGTGACATCGCGTGTGTGATGACTCTGGGGGAATAGGAACCCCTGGCACCTGTGTGTGTGTGTGTGTGTGGGTAGGTGGGTGTATAGAGAAAACCCTGGGCTTGTGTATGTAAAAAACACTCTTTGTTCCTCAGGGTCCCGCCGCGGCACGACCTCTGTGTGTTAATTAGATTGGCTTATGATGGTGTTGGCGAGGATAATGTGAGAACGGCTCAGAGGGGAAATGGCTTTGCGGCTGGATGTGAATATGTGACGAAGAACGAGTGTGTGTGTGTGTGTGTGTGTGTGTGTGTGTGTGTGTGTGTGTGTGTGTGTGTGTGTGTACAAACACACGCACAAATACACACACGTGCAACAAAGTGCAGGCCTACACACCCTTCCCATAAATGAGGATCATTGTTGAGCTGGAATGTACATACGTCAGGAGAGATGGGCTTGTGTGTGTGTGTGTGTGTGTGTGTGTGTGTGTGTGTGTGTGTGTGTGTGTGTGTGTGTGTGTGTGTGTGTGTGTGTGTGTGTGTGATTAAGCAGCATTCCTTCATTCCTCCTGCTCACACACCCATGAACACCCAGCAGACTTTTAACGTTAAACAAACTTCTCCTTATTAGAAAAAAGAGAAGTCTTTATTTTGTCACATCTACATTACAGCACAGTGAGGGTTAAGGGCCTTGCTCAAGGGCCCAACATTGGCAGCCTGATGGTGCTGGGACTCGAACCCTGATCCTCTGATCAACAACGTTCACATCTTGGGACACCGCTGTCCAAAAGTCACCGTATCAACACTTATATGTTTTTCTGACTAGGCTGTTGCTATAGCAACTATAACGTATTAGAAGGCGCACAAGATATATAAAACTGTTTCCTGTTCTTCATCAGAAACTTCAACACCGATTCATTCTGACGAATCAGACTCACTGACTCAAACAGATCCAAAAGGAACCGGGGATAATTATTTATAGACACGATCCGGTGCAGTCGGACTCCCACCTTTACGGCGTGTGGGGGTGGGACGGATTTTAACACGCAACGTTTTGGAGTTAAAGATTTTTTTATTTTAGAGCTTCCTCTTCACTACGCATCTGTGAGCTTCGTCTGTGCGCTAGAACAAAGTGTCTGAAACGGTGAATAAAACCTCACGTAGGCGTCTTCAGCCCCGAGCGTCAGACACACGGGAGGATGGAACGGAGAGCTGTGTGTGTACGTGTGTATGTGTGTGTGTGTGTGTGTGTGTGTGTGTGTGTGTGTGTGTGTGTGTGGGAGAGTAAGGAACACAGAGATGTGATAGGTTGTACGCCACTTGTGTTCTTGTCCTCTGACACAGTGGAGGAGAAAGAGGAAGGCTGGAGTACAGGGCAGGAGGAGCGAAGGCCTCCCACCCGCCTCCTGTTAAACGAGAGAGAGTGGGAGCTCATGACCGGCAGAAGATGTGGATGCAGAGGAGAGGAAAAAAGATCAAGATGTTAGATCATAACGCGTGAAGAGAAGATTGTTATAGGTCGGTTACGGCTTCCGGGACGCCGCAGAGTCGGAACGGAGCGTAACCACATTCAGGGTCGTGTGTGAACTTAAAGCCGAGACACAGAAAGAAAGAGAAAAGCGTTTAAATGAAAACATGAGCTGTGTGTTTCTGTATGAGAGAGAGAGAGAGAGAGAGAGAGAGAGAGAGAGAGAGAGAGAAAGACAGAAACAAAGAGAGAGAGGGAGAGAGAGCGAATGAAAGAGAGAAAGACAGAGACAAAGAGAGAAAGACAGAGAGGGAGAGAGAGAGAAAGACAGAGCGAGAGAGAGAATGAGAGAGAAAGACAGAGGGAGAGAGAGAGTAAATAGCAGCCAGATGTAGCAGCACCACAGGAGAGGAAGGAGAGACGTGTGAGCTGTTAGGAACAGTCTGATCATCACACATTAAAGGTGTTTTTAAACCGTATTAACTCAGTAGACACCACAGCTTTCCCTCACACTCAAACTCAAAGCATCACAGAAAAAAGAAAGTTCTTTTTAATTCAAGTCTTTAATCAGATTTTTCTTCTTCAACCATCCAACTCTGAGGACGAAGGAAGCCGCTGATAACCACGCGTGGACAGTGAAGATAACCGAGGACTCCGACTCCAGCGTTTACTGGTTTACTCCATGCTGGAAAATACTAAAAAGAAGCCGTTTTGTTTTTAGGAGCTAAGCGACAACCTGCTAACGTTCATCGAGACGCCACCTGCGTTAGCACCAACACACCAGCCCTGGAACCTCACAACACCACGGCTGCTAACGTTTAGCACCAGAAATCAACCCATAAATCTCTCATCCCAAATATTGGGATATGTTCGCATTTAACGTGTGTGGAGTTTTATTGTGCGTCATCGTGTGAATAATTACACGAGCATACAGTAAAGGGCCCTTTGCGGGTGAGTCGTGTCACGTATGTGGGGATTTCGGTGTAACGCTGGCTCACAGAGACAAGGCCATGGAGTTACTGGGAAAGGAATTCATCTCAGCAGCATGAAGCAGGGATAAAAGCTTACATCTGATAACACTCTCTCACTGCGTGGGTTTAGAGAGTGAAGGTGACGTCATTCTGCACAGCAGGAGCCAATGAGAGCAGAGCTGACATCAGGCTGATAAACAGAAACAAACAATAAGCAGCGATGCGGTGCGATGGCGCCCTCTGCTGGACGCGAAACAGCACAACACGAACGACCTTACAGCTGTTTTAAATATATAATAAATTTAATTGATTTACAATTAACATTTTACAAGCCTGATTTTATTTATTTATTTATTTCAGATTAGATTGGAAGATAAAATGTGTTCAACAGTTTGCCCAGCCATCACATCAAGACCGGAGTCATCGATTTCTTTCAGCTTAACAAGCAACGGATAAAGAATAAACGTCAATTCATAAATTGTTATTGCAAATTTTTTTTTAGGAGATGAAAAGAGGAACGTGAGACTTCATGGATGTCACAGTAACTCCCGCTTCATCGCCCTCAGAGTGTTTAACCCGTTTTACTTCCATTCATAAGCATGGATCAGGTCTCATGTAAGTATCGACAGGACGCCACGTGCAGTAGAATAAGTCACTATTTTTATTGAGTAAAAATTCAAGATGAACATTTAGTGCAGACTAAAACCAGTGTAACAAATTCACCACGATTGAAAAAAAATGAAACGTCTGCATCTCGCTGTAAAAAAATATGGTCTATTCCACCTGTAGAGCAAATGTTCTTTGTAAATACACGTATATGCAAAGTCTTAATGTCCCTCCTGAACAATTTGTTTAAATTAGTGACACCAGACCCGAACACTCAAAAGGCTGCTTTTATAAATCAAAGCATTCTTTGTAATACATTAGCATTTATCTCAGTCTTTACACTGTAAATATGTACCCAGTCCTTCACTTTACATTTCAACTAAACGGTTTGTTGAGACAAAGAAAAAAAAAAAAAAGGGAATAAAATGTAAAACGAGGGCGTATGTGGTCATAAACACCATGCAGAGCCAGCTGGGGTCAGCGGCGATGGCGGCTTCGGCCCGAATGGCTGCTGCTGCTGCTGTGGTGTTTGCTCTTGTGAGAGCGTTCGTAAGAACGTGATCTCTCACGCCGGTCTCTGTGATGCCCCCCGCTTCCGCGGTCGTGTCTGTGTTTTTTAGTCGTCAGGTCGGCGGAGGTGCGTTCGCGCTCCCTCTCGCGTTCTCTCTCCCGCTCTCGGTCTCTCGGCTTGCTGCCGGACCGCGAGCGCTTCCTCTTGTGTCCGTGGCGAGAGTGGAGCTTCAGGTCGTCCGAGCGTAGTTTGGCTTTGAGGTGCGGCAAAAGGGGAGACGGGGCGACGTGGTTCGAGTGTCGCCGTGGAGACAGACTGCGGCTGTGAGAGCGGCTGCGCGAGCGTGAGCTGTAAGTACCCGAGCGACTGCGCCTGCTGTTGTAGCTGTAAGAGAAAAGTCTTTTTACTACAAACCCAGCTATAAACAGGTCACAGACATTAAATGTATAAACAAAATAATGTCGTTATTATAACTACACTAACAGACAAATACAACTCGGTTTAATTATATTTTAACGTGTTAAACGGTAAAAACAGAACTCACTGTCGTCGTGGAGATCGCGATCGGGACCGAGAGCGTGTTCTCGAGCGCGAGCGGCTCCCGCTCCGACTGTTTCGACCCAGTTTACTTTCCTTCCTGAGCCTGAGACACAAAAAAACTGCAAGTTATCTCAGATTTTATTTTTAAAAGACGAATAACGTGACAGACGTCCTGAACACTCACCCGTTGTGAGGACTCTTGGAGCCCTGAGCCCGATCTTCAGCTTCCTTTTTCACCGCTTTGAGCGGCTGAGGATTCGGAGATTTCTCGTCCGCCTTCGTCACGTTGGGAGAACCTGCAGGATCGTGACAAAGGGAACGTCAGAACTTAAACACTCCAGGACACACACACACATATCAGGGGTGGGGTGGGGTGGCATGGGGCAGCTGTACCTGGTTTAGACGCAGGAGAAAAGCCTCCCAGTGTGGAGAGCGCAGGCGTCCCGTCTGGATTCAGCCCCTTGGCCTTGAGCTTCGCCTCCTGCAGAGCCATCTTCCTCTTCTCCACCTCCCTCTCCAGGAGATCGTAGTTTGGCTGAGAGCAGAACACAAGCAGGACATAAGCGATACAGCATGAAAACAGGAACATGACACCAGAAGCTGGAATGGTGAGTCAGGCCAAAGTCATGAGAGACGTTTGCGTACCTTCTTTCTCGAGTACAGCTTCAGTGTCGTGATACAGATGTCCTTGATCTCCTCTTCCGTGGCTCCGAACAGGAGATACCAGTGCGGCCGATTCGGAAGAGGAATCTGAGACGGACGGAGCGAGACGGAGCGTTTTAAATGGCAGTGTGTGATATTTTCTACTCCTACTTCCTTGCATGTTCTGTAAATTCGCTCTAACGCGTTACAAACAGCAGGTTATGTCGGTTTCGCAAAACCGACCGACTGATTTTAATAAATAAATCTCAACAGACTTCCCTTCATGTAAAAAACCAATGACTGCAAATTACAAACACCTCAAGCCTACAAACCAAATCCCTTCCCCTGGGAAACCAGCGCCGAACGTCCCACATTTGCATATTGAAACATTAACTACATCCAGTTCACAGCTGACATAAAGCAGTCATGGAGTAGATTTACACCCCTTTTAGGAAGGAGACTGGGGAGGAAACACTGCAAGATGATCTCTATAGCATCGAGGTGAATTATGTAGTGCTTTCTATTTGATGTAAAGAGACAGAGATAGCAAAGGAGCCATGAAGTGTACACAACAAACGACGGGCCGTACACATACCTGTAGAGCTCGAGCCGCGAGGTAAATGCAGGCGCACGCGATGGTCTCGGCTTGAAACCGCACGAACACGTTGGTCCGAAGGCTGTCGTTCATGTAGTTCCTGCAACACAAAAGATGAAGCACAACATTGCAGATGTCTCCCTGAGCTCCAGCCTCTGACAATCCCCCATATCTCTACCCATGATGCAGTGCGTTCAAGACACGCTTAAGGAGACTCGGTGTTTAGCTTTGTCCGTTCCCTCCCTCTTTAATCTCTGTCTCTCACTTCTGGCTGCCTGAACATGAACAATGGCAGGTTTTCTCTTTCCTTTTTTACACACACATGCAGAACAGATGAGAGCACGTTCACAGTGGAATGGTTTGCTCGGTCCTGGATACGACCCCCGACTCCTTATTTACTGCCTGCACATGCAAAGAGCTTAAAAAGAAAAACCACGACCACAGACTTTCATGCAAATCAAGTCATTTAACTAGAAACTACGATGCAAGCGTACAATCACATCTGGGGTTTTTTTTTTTTTGCTCGATGCTCGTAAAACGTCGGATGTCGCGTCGCCTGCAGCGACGGGTCGAGCTAGCTTTCGGCAAACGCAAAGACGAGGCTGATTAAAGTGAAATCGGGAGACGGACGTAGCCGGTGGCTGAGAAACAAACAACAGGGATGACGTCATGCAAAGGGACACGCGACAGCATGCGCCCACGGGAGACGAAAGCCAAGAGCACAGCAGCGGCTACGCAAAGAACGGGCCGACGAGCGTCTTCTGCGACACGCGGCTAACTAGCAGACAGAACACGGCTCGAGTAAGGACAAGTCGTCGGATTACGACGTGCTGTCGCACCGTGGCGTGATTATATCCTCGGAAGCTGCTTACAAAAGGTCAGAAATAAACGAATAAAAAAAACAAAAAACAACGACTTCATAAACTGAGACGACTAGAAGCAGATTAAGTTTCAGACTCTTTTACTTAAAGGAAAACTCCACCATGAAACGAACGTCTGTACGGTTCTCGTGCTTTACGGTGTCGCTGCCAGTAACTTTTATTTATTAGCCTACAGTTATTAATTATTTCTATTGAATTAACACCTTTTGTTGACCTTCGTTGTCGCTACCAGAGGAAATGTAACCACGACGAAGGTCAATAGAAGATTAAGGTTAATGCAATAGCAAATGGTTCAGGGTGGATTTGTCCTTTAAGGCCTAAATGTTAATAAGACATGGAGCTCACGGTCACGGCCCTGACATGATGAGGAAACAGGAAATGGACTGTTGGTGCTGGATGCTACATTTCTAAAGACCACATCAGCATCAACACACAATACATATGTACATTTAACTACCAAAAAAAATTTTTTTTTTTTACTTATAAAAATAAAAAAAAAGAAGATAAATCCTACTTTAATACCTACTTGCTTATCATAAATTCTCATAAAATGTGGAATTTACACTGAATTTAAAAAAAAAAAATTTAAAAAAAAAGGGACAAAAAATACAAATCCTTGTGGACAACCCCAAGAAAACAAGATGATGCTGCCAGATGGAAAAGGCCCCCTTCAGTGATTCTCGGGCAGAGAGCTCTCACTGGATTGGCCGTCTCGAGACGGGCAGCCAATGGGGGCAGATTCCTGGGGTCATGTGGTTGGAGGAGCAGAGTTCAGAGGTTCTTTATGACACTTACCATCATGGACTACCCTTTAATCAAAGAGTAGAGAGAAAGGACAAAGTTAAACTGAGATCTCCGTTTGAGTGCTTTTATGACATTAGAGAAAGAAAAAAAAATTGTGGGGAAATAAAAAGAAAAAAACAAAAAGACATGTCTGAGTGAAGACAAATCAATTCCATCATCAGGTAAAGGGGAGAAAAGAAAGAAAAAGTACAGAGCAAAGGGTTCAGTGTGACTACACAGGTTCCTAACAGAGCGTAATGATGTACTCACCAAGCTGTCTGGACCAGCGTTTGGTTCTTCTCGCACTCCAGGACCTGCAGGTACATGACGATGATCTGAAACGGGACGACAGACAGTGTGGGTTACGCCGCGGCGACGGGCGGCCGGAAAGCACAGGTGTGTTAACCACGAGCGCATCAGATCCTGGCCTGACTTACGTCACTGTGGACAATGTGGGCATGCACTGACGTCTACGTGTCGACTGTTACGTGTCTGTTTTGTTTAACTTTCTCTCTCGCATGCAGTCGTCGAGGTTCTATGCTCTGCACGCCCTGCATTTATTTTAGCATCTTCCTGCTCTACTTGACTGCACGAAGCCACAAAGGGCTCGCTGACGTTTGGTCAGGTCGTGTGATTGAGGAAACGGGACTCACCTTGTGTGGATGCTTGACGTGGACGCAGAAACCCAGCTCCTTCAGCACGCGTCGCTCGGCTTTGATCACCTGGTTTTTCGTGTTTATGTAGTTCTGATCGAGTATCAATGGGCTCGCACTCCTGATTCATAAAGGAATGAAAATACAGTCGTTTTCCCCCAAAACCCAATTATGTCTCAAAAAATAAAAATAAAAAAATGCCAGAGTGCCTTTTTGCTTGTTTCAGTTTAGACAAAGCAAAAATCAAAAAGTAGCTTTTTTTCCCTCTCCAACCAACTAAAGGCAACAGGCCCATTTTCTCTCTGTGCTTTTTAATTTCTCTTTTCTTTTTTTTTTTGAGTCCTGTAATTTCAGTAGAAGACTGTAAGTCCTACCACAAGTGACGGTGACGCGTAATAAAGCTAAGACAATTTCCTCTCTTACATCACAGCTTTAGCAGAAACAGCACACCCCTGAAGCCCTGGAACAGTGTAAAGGGAAAGACATTTCTACCAGAAGACAAAAATAAGCCATTCAGACAATTCCATCCCTTCAGGAACAGTGAATAAAATCTTTATGCAGGACTTGGAGCCATTTCCCCAATTTCCCAGCATCTGGAAAATAGCTCCAAAGTGTCTACAGAGATAAAACACTCATGTGACAATGAACAGGAATTGAATTTAAAAAATAAAACTGCATCATGAAATCTACTTCTCTACATAAGTCATAGGAAGGTTTTCAAGAGACCTAACAAGAAAAGCACACACATTTGTTCTGTTGCTATAAATGCACTTTTGTAAGGAAGAAAAAAAAATGTAGTTTTTTTTTTTTTTTGGAAGATGGAAAAACATACGCTTTAAACAACGTCACTGTTTTTTTTTTTTAAAGGGTGCCATTAACGTGGGATGTGGTGGCCTGGTGGTTAAGGTGTTAGACCGTGATCAGAAGGTCCACCAAGCTGCCACTGTTGGGCCCCTGAGCAAGGCCCTTAAAAATCGATTGCTCAGTCATATAAAACAGATAAAAATGTAAGTCAGTCTGTATAAAGGTGCCGATCACATCTAATCACATATATGTGATCTCACATAATCACATCGATTTTGTAACCATTTTATTACCATCAGTAACAAATAAGTATTGCAGCTACGACTATTACCATTATTAAAGAGTGCGTTAAAGTAACGTTACATAAATTATTAGAATATAAAAGCCCTGATAAGCTTGAGGACGTTACAAGCTCTGCATGGATGCACATGTCTTAACCATGAACTTGAGATAGAGAGAGAAAGAGAGAGAGAGAAAAAAAAAAAACACTAATGTTGGTACTAAATCACTAGCTCTTGGAGGACCCTATGGAGTGGATCTTAAGAGTGTCCCTAATCTAAGGTGTGTTTTCTGTGAAAGCTGTGATGTCTGAGGTGTTTCTCGGTCTGTCTCACTGCTACAAAAACAGCATCATCACCTGCGTTAGAAACCACAAGCTTAAACTGAGCTACAGGAGTGAGCCAGACGCTGTGGGACCAGCGGCCAACCTTTTGTGGTCCCCGAGTCTCCCAGTGAGCGCGTTCAGAGCACTGGCGCCTCCCAGGGGAGCGGGGGGAGAGCCACGCCTCACTCGTTCGCACTGTTGCCATGCCGACTGCTTCAGCTCTACGTACCATTCCACATCACCCAGGCTTTGGTAAATGTAGCTGGTCGCTGTTAGTTGGTTGCAAGGGAAAAGAGAATTCAAGTTAATACCACAGTCTTTATTCAGCTGAACAGCCCTATCACCCCTCCCACTACTAATGAATCTACAAATCCAATTATATTAATCCTCTGTTAAAAAAAAATTATGACTTAATGGTTAGGATGCATTTTTTTCTTTATTACGTGTGCGGGTAAGCAGACGATTATCTCGCTCTTACTACCATTTATGACAGATGATGAAACTGAAAAGCCTTAAAATGGTTTAGAGTACAGAAATCAAACAAAATGGCACTCAAATCGGCACATTATTATAAAAATAAATAAAAATAAATAAAAGCAGTTACTAATCGCAGTTAGCAGGTTTAAAGTATACCTGATTCTCTTATGTAAAGTGATGATGTTACATGTTAAACAAAGACAACTCTGTCGAGGTGAAAAGGTTTTGCTGGCACGAAGAAAGCAAACAGGAAACAGTTACAGAAAAATTGTAAGAGGGCGGCTGCACGCTTACCTTTTTCCTCTGATCTGCCTCAGATGATGAAAGACGTTAATCACGTCCCTTATTCGACGTGGGGCTTCTTCGATCTTCGAGGCCAGATTGATACAGGCCATGGCAACGATCTGAACAGGAAAAATAAATCCAGGCAACGTTACGCCTTCAGCGTCTCACACACACACTATCGATGTGAACTACAATAACACAAATTAGATGACATGAAACATTATGTAGGTTAATAAAGGGCTGTTCTGGTTGGACATGCTGTAAAGCCTGCTTTGGTCTCAACTGGCTTGGCAACAAAAATAAAGACAAATACGACATATTAGATAAAAGATTAAGCTTAAGTCTGATTAATGACGTGACAAGAAAACGTTAACGGTGTGAGAGTAAAAATAAACCCTGTAAAAACAAGCCAGGGGGTTAAGCTATGACCTCAAGTCGACTGTAAAACAGATGCGTGTTTGTGGTTGGATGTGCGGGCTGTCAATCATTTTATAGACACTGTACTGGCCACTTAGGCAGAAAGGGGCGGGGTTTGGTCAAGTTGAACTGGAAAAAAAATCATCCAATCATTAAAAGCACACAATATCACATCATTCCCCTTTAAATGTGCTTTTTTTTACCCACACGAAGGCAGTAAGTGTTAACATAAGCATTAATCTACATATAATAGTTAATGCCAGTTAAAAGTGTGGCGTTACACTGAGGGCTTTACAAACATGGCCGCCAGAACGAACGTTGTGTTGACGCACGCACGCACTCGCGCACGCGGCCTAGTCAGCTAATATCAAGGAGAAAATTCACTCCTTACCTCAAAACTGTGTTTCACAATTGACTTGGAGTAAAAAAAACGATGAAACAGCACTTGACCGGTTGCCATTGCCACCTGTAAAATAACAAACAATCCCATTTCATTTTCCTCAAGAACTCAAAGAGCGCTCCGACGTCCGCCATTTTGTTTTTGTTTAGCATGGTAGGATAGCTAGCATGTTAGCTCAGCTAAAAGCCGGCATTACACGTATATCGTACTGTACAGTCGGTTAAATTACATACTGTTTAGTTAAGTACTCAGTCAAATAATCCCTTTGTTATATACAAGTGGCATTTCAGTCTACATCAAGCTAATTATCTACGTTAACTAGCTTGTTAGCGTAGTTGTTTTTCCCCACCGGTATTCAGACAAGTCTCGCCTTCTGCGTAGGGATTGGATCAGCAGACGAGAGCTACAGCTTTCCAGCTCTCTGATTGGTCGTTTTACCCGTCAATATTCTGTAGTGATCAATAAAAAACAAGAAGAAGGCAGCCTTGCCGGAATACAGGTGGGCTGTCCGGTCCCATCTATGCCACGGAGGTTCGTCATTGTTGACCAGGTTTTAGACACAAGATAAGAACTAATATACCTGTGGTAAACGTAGGAGAATCCCGGCTGCTTGTATGAGCTCGCAGCCGAGGATCCGGAGGTCGGTTTCGGTGTGTAGGTCCAGGCCGTCGAGCATAGAGGGAGTCGGTGAGAGCTTTTCCTCCGGGATTAACGAGTTATCTATAGTCAGGAAGACTTCAGAATAAACCCTATCTCCTATAAGAATGCCCTCGTTGGTTGTAGCGCTGCTCGGCGCGGCAGGAGCCGGAGCTGTAGCCATTGTCGCCTCCATCGCAATACGAGCCGAACACCGAAAATACAAAGAAACGCTCGGGTAAGGGCGGAAGTGTTGACGCGCATGCGCAGTAAGACGTCCTGCCGCGTAACACAGAAACTCGCTGTGGTAGAAAAACCTACGCGTTTCCATTTTTACCAACAAATAGTTCCAGATTTTTGTTCACGTTTAAAAAAACCCAAACAAAATAAGTAAATTTTCAGAACTACACCATTATCGTATACGTGTGTTTTTATCTCTCTCTCTCTCTCTTCATGAAATGAGAAAATATCGATTTGTTAACGATATTTTATTGCGTGTTTGTAACAACAGAAGTTCCGATGACGTCGATTCCAGGAACGAGGGTTTGGACCGCAGCACATTGCGAAAGTCCTCGTAACCCTCCGCGATAACGTCACCACGCAGACAGCACGTTATTATAGTACACGTTAGGTCACGGAAACACGCGTAGCACGTGATAGCACGTGATCCCTACACACGTCATCTCAGTACAACAAACGATAGATGAGTCTTACAGAAGGTTAAATAAACACAGCAATACAGTGTGTTTCAGGACAAACATTTGTTGATCTGAACTTCACACCTTGTTGGTCTGTTGTTACCAAACACTCTCAGTAATAGTGTGGATTAGAAGTGGAGATTTCACTGGAGGTTCCCTGTGTTCCTGGAGCACTTTAAGTGATCTGTACTGCTTGTTTGTTCTCGCCAGGTCTTCTGCAGTCTCCTTCCATTTGGTCTTGATGGACGGGTCTGCACCCCTCTCCAGCAAAACGCTCAGAACCTGGCGAATAAAGTATAGACGTAAGCGTAGACGGACACAAGGGATGAAAAACAACATCGTCTTCTCTCAAATCAGCAAAGACTGACTTAACTTCAAGTTTAGCCAAACACACTCATTTATTGCGGTCAAGCAAGACCAGACATGATTGTTTGAATTTGCAACACTACACCTCCCCTCCAGCAGAGGTCAGTATACCTGAGTTTCAATCAGTTCCTGGTTTCCATTATATAAGCTCATGTCTTGTAGTCCATCTTTACAAATCCTTGCCTTGCTATTCTCTCACGTCCGGAGCTGTTTTCCTTGAGTTTCTGTTCTAGCCATGATGCCTAACTCATGGGTTGTGTTTTGAGAAAACCCTGCACTTCGATCCTCCGTTCTTCTTCTTGATTCTGATTTGTGACAAATGATTTTGTGTGACTTTCATTGCTTTTTATCTCCATTAAAATCATCACTTAAGTGCAAAACGAAAGAATAAAACTAAAGAATAGAACGTCTTCATAGTGCAGAAAAGCTAGTTTTACAGAAAGTGGAAATATTGCTTTTGCTTTTGCTCTCATTCAGATGTTGCTTAGGTCATATCGAAGAAGTAAAACACACAAAAAAGTATTAAGTGAATCTTTTCCCTCATAGCAGAAAAACTCACCTAAATTTGGAAAGATCTAGTTGGAAAGAAATCAACAAGAAAGGCAATAACAGTTACCTTTTTTAATGTTTAAATGTTATTCTATGGCTATAAATATGACAATATGAAGCATTTTGATACGTAGGTCTTCAGACACCTTAGTGAGAGAGGAAACAGCACCTTGCAGTGTCCCCTTTCTATGGCCAGGTGCAGTGGGGTCCTCCCCAGCCTTTCAGTGGCGTTCACGTCTGCTCCATAATGCAGCAGGAGCTTTGCTGCTTCAGCGTTGTCCTTTAGTGTGGAGCAATGCAGCGGGGTCATGTGAAGGCTGTCCCTGTCCTCCAGCCCGGCCCCGTTCAGGATGAGGAGATGGAGAACCGCTCCGGAGCCACTGAGGGCAGCCAGGTGCAGCGGAGTGGCCTGATCCTTGTCCTTCACGCTCACCTTCGCTCCAGCAGCTAGCAGGTGCTGCAGGACCTGATAAATGGAAGTGAGAAGAAACAGAAAAATGGTGGATGTAGGAAAAAGGACAGATTAAATGGTGCTAAGGAGATGGGAATGGTGTCTTGTGATTCACCAGTGCAAATACCATCTGTTGCTCTGTATGCGCTTGGCTTGGTGCACTGACAGCATAGCGAAAGCCAAAGGGCAATGAGACCTTGAGTGTACACTCAGTTCTTGGCAGTGGCACTTGTGGTACAAATGGAAAATAAAGAAATTTTTGGAGTATTTTAGACACAGATAATTTTAAAGTGCTATGATATCATGTTTGGTGTTCCTCAATGTTCTCTACTGAAATCCACCTTAGGTTTTATTATCTTTTCTTAAAAAATCATTTATTTATCAATATAATTCTTTCTGGCCTCCATCTAAAATGGGGTTCTTTAAGGTTTCACAGAATTTTTAGAGCTTTTGCAGACATAGCCAAATCATAACTGCTAGCCAAAAACAGCTATCAATTTTGGAGAATAAAAGCCAACCACTGGCCACTGCGTATGGCTTCATAAGAGAGCTAACCATGCTTAGAGGAGATCGATAACTTCGGTAAGAGAACGTATCAGTATTAGAGTTGTTTTAACTAACCAGAGTCAGGGATTGTGTTTTAGTTAGCTTTATCCAAACCCATTCATGTGATCACCTTCTTCTCAGCGGAGCAGGCACACAGGTGCAGTGCCGTTCGGCCGTTGGAACCTCTGAGGTTAGCATCGGCTCCACGATGAAGCAGGAGTCTGACGGCTGACTCGTTTCCAATCATCACAGCCAGCTGCAGGGGACTAGTTACCACACCGTTCGGCCCTTCCAGCTCCGCCCCGTTATCCAGCAGCAACTCGGCCACATCGCCCCAACCCCCGAACACGGCCCAATGCAGTGGCGTCCACCTACGTGAGTCCAGCACATCAGGTGATGCCAGGTGCTGCAGCAGTGTCCGAGCTGTGCTCAGGTGCCCTCCAGCCGCAGCCAGGTGGAGGGGCGTTTGGCCACAACAGGAACGTGCCCAGTGGGACGCTCCCTTCTGGAGGAGGTACTCGGTGGCGTCTTTTTTGCCTCCCATGCAGGACCGATGCAGAGGCGTGCAGCCAAAGATATCCGGGGAGTTCACATCCATTTTGCTGGCATGAAGCAGGAACCGGAGCAGAGCGAGGTGTCCTCTGAAAGCAGCATGGTGGATGGCCGTCCAGCCGCGAGGATCTCTAGAGTACAAAACAAGCACTATAAAATCACCCATGGAGTTCACAATGTTTGGTCATCCTGAGACTTTTGTCACCTTGTGATGGAAAATCCTTCACAGCTACACTAATTACTTTGTACTTGATCGCCATTGGTTTGACAAGGCGATTAAGAGCCACTTGATTATTTCCTGATAAATCAAGTATGTTTTCTTTTAAATCGGGATTTAAATCGACTTTCTTTTGTTGTCATTTTTGTTATCTTTTAATGTACTCTCTTATTTTATACTTATGGATCACTTTTAATCAATCCAAATATTTATTTACTTTATTCGTCGATCATTTCGTGTTGGATATTTTATTTATCTTACATGGTCCAGAAGACAAGATCTCAGTTCATATCCAAATTACAAGCATTTAATAATTCATTCAGCCAAATG
Source organism: Tachysurus fulvidraco (assembly GCF_022655615.1). Lineage (NCBI taxonomy): Eukaryota > Metazoa > Chordata > Actinopteri > Siluriformes > Bagridae > Tachysurus > Tachysurus fulvidraco. The sequence continues at coordinate 25,818,031 of NC_062530.1, forward strand.
TTCTGCATTAAATAAGCCAACTGCTCTGCATTACAAGTGTTACCAGATATGCAGTTCTGTGTGTGTGTGTGTGTGTGTGTGTGTGTGTGTGTGTGTGTGTGTGTCCTTGCACAACGATCTGATCTCCCGTTCAGCCACAGCTCGCAACCTTGGGGTAACCATGGACAATCAACTGTCCTTTTCCTCTCATGTTGCTAATGTGACTCGCTCATGTCGGTTTCTTCTCTACAACATTAGAAGGATTCGGCCATTTTTGTCCACACAGACTGCTCAGGTACTTGTTCAGTCTCTTGTCATTTCTAGACTGGATTACTGCAATGCACTGCTGGCAGGTCTACCTATGAACGCAATCCGTCCTCTGCAAATGATCCAAAATACAGCTGCCCAGCTTGTTTTCAACCTGACAAAGTTCTCCACACCACCCCGCTGCTGCGATCCCTCCACTGGCTTCCTGTAGCTGCACGCATCAGATTCAAAACACTGATGCTGGCCTACAAAGCCAAAAATGGACCATCTCCCTCTTACCTCAAAGCCCTCATCATTCCTCGCACTGCACCCCGCAACCTCTACCGATCTACCAGCACTGCTCGACTGGTTCCACCATCTCTCAGGGTAAGAGGCAAGTATACTATAATGCCCCTTTTCCACCGAAGCAGTTCGAGTGCTGGTTCGGAGCCAGACCCTAATTTAGAACCAGTTCTTTCTGTTTCGACCGCCAAAGCACCGACTCCGAACCTGGAAAAGTGGTTCGTAAGTAGCACCAAAACGTTGCTGGTCTAGACTTAAGAACCGCTTGGGGTGGGAGTTGGGGGCGGGGCTACTGTTAGCGCATTTCATAATGTACCTTAAGTATACTAATGTTTAATACACTTTTACTTTACCGCGATATGATACATTATCAGCACACATGATAGTAGGTAGCTACATGATAAGGCTAAATTTTTTTCTGTGTTAACGATAAAATAACGTTATGTACTTTATCGATTACAACCTCCGTTTATACAGATTACACGGAGCTGCACGTACACGTTTTATGCGCCGCGTTTGGATGCCAATGTAGGTTCGCAAAGCCATGAGCATTAACAGTAAAGCAACATCCGCCATTGTTGTTGTGTTTGTGTTTGCCGCTGCTGCGCTAACGTTGCTGGGACACGTGACACGTATACAGTGACGTCACACTCGGCGCTGTGATAGCCGGTGGAAAGGCAGACCGGTTCTTGGAAGGTTCGCCAGTGGAACCAACATTGAACCAGCACCAGCGCTAGTTCTGAACCAGCACCCGGTTCTTTCCGGTGGAAAAGAGGCACAAGACTCTTCTCTGTTCTGGCACCAAGGTGGTGGAATGAACTTCCCCTAGAGGTCCAGACAGCCGAGTCACTGGCTATTTTCAAGCGGCGGTTGAAGACCTACTTATTCAGGAAACACTTCAACTAGCACTTCTTTCCTTATATTTTGCATTAAAAAAAAATACAACCTTTGACACTTTTTCATTGTAACTTTGAACAAATGTTTTAAACTCATTGTATCTTAAGTCTGTAACCTAGTGAACCAGCATTAATGTATTCAATGTTAGAGATTTAATCACTTATGTACGTCGCTCTGGATAAGGGCGTCTGCCAAATGCTCTAAATGTAAATGTGTGTGTGTGTATTTAGAAGGGGGGAGGGGGTGGTGTCAAAGTTTTCCATCATGTTTTTCACAGTACCATAAAGTTAAAGGTCATCGATGACTTACGTGCAGTCAGCGGGGACGCCACAGTTCACCAGACCCTTCACGTGCTCCACGCGTCCGTCCCAGGCTGCGTAATGCAGCTTGTACGCGTCCAGCCGAGAGGGGTGTGGTCTGGGACGACCGTGGAGCCTCCACTGCCTCGGCCTGACAGCGGCTCCGGCAGAGCTTTGAATCTTCTTCTCTACAGATTGCAGGGACACCATGTCATGCAGCTCTATCCACTTCCACTGCAGCTCAGGCCCGGCAGACGCCATGACTCCGACACGCCGACACGACCTGCAGAAACATAGCACTTACAGTTCAACAGTGTGGATTCAGTAAAGCTGCTCTCACACTGGACACATTAAATGTTAAGTGTGTGAAGGTGGTTGAGGTTTGATCAATAAAATGAATTGGGGAATAAAAGTGAGATCACAGCAGGGGGAAATGAATGCTAGGAAGAGACCCGTAGAATCACGTCTGCTGATTCACATTTAATAAATAAATCTCAGTTAAATCTCCAGGTTAACATAAATCACATAACAGACACTTTACATAATGTCTAATATCATTTGTTTGACTGCACCATCAGCTTAGTTTCATAAATCTTCCTGTGAGTGCTGGGCAGAGTTCAGTGATCTCTCACACCATAAACACACACACACATATGCACACACACATATGCACACACACACACATACGTCTCCAATGCGATCCTGACGCAGTGCTCCACTACTGCCATGACTTCTTAAAGAGAGCGCTCTTCATGTTCCTGACACACTGCCACCTCATTACTCACAACTTTCGCATGACTACATTAAAATGATATCAGGAACTTTAGTCATCTCATTTCGCAGGTTTTTATCGAGCAGCTTCACTGAAACAGTTGTACGAACTGCTCTAAAGGGGTCATTCTTTAAAAGAGTTCATCACTGAACACTGATCTTTGACTAAATGTTCAGTCATGGTGTCATTCTGGATTCTGATTGGTCAGAAGTCAGGTCTTTTTTTTGACGGTCTATCCTATTAGCAGTTCTAAAGTAACAATGTTCACAGAGATTTGCCTCAGACTTGTTCTGTAAACAGATAAAACCCAGTGTTAAGGAGATGCTTATTTAACATAATTTATGGAAAGAGTCTCCAGTGTCAGCGCTTTGTAACAGTCAGAGGTAAAGCTGTAACTTTAAGCTTTCTGACACCTTCAGGACAGAGGAGTTTACGCTTCTTTGTGGTTTCTATGGAAACAAGACATGCTGAGGTTTTATTTTTGTCTTCTTAACCTGAAGAGATAGAAAAAGAGGAGACTGGTGAAGGAACTACTGTCTATAGCCACTATAATGTAAGTGAGAACATGACTCAGAGGTGAATTCCTAACTTAAATAACAACACGAGGAGCTAAAGAGAAGTAAAATATCTTAGCTAGCTAACAACATGTCAGAGCAGTCGACTTACCTATCTAATAACGTATCAGAGCAGTCGACTTAGTTGACTTAGCTAACCTGTCAGAGCAGTCGACTTAGCTATCTAATAACGTATCAGAGCAGTCGACTTAGTCGACTTAGCTAACCTGTCAGAGCAGTCGACTTAGCTACCTAATACCCTGTCAGAGCAGTCGACTTAGCTACCTAATAACCTGTCAGAGCAGTCGACTTAGCTACCTAATAACCTGTCAGAGCAGTCGACTTAGCTATCTAATAACCTGTCAGAGCAGTCGACTTAGCTATCTAATAACCTGTCAGAGCAGTCGACTTAGATAGCTAATAACCTGTCAGAGCAGTCGACTTAGCTGGCTAATAACCTGTCAGAGCAGTCGACTTAGCTATCTAATAGCCTGTCAGAGCAGTCGACTTAGCTAGCTAATAACGTATCAAAGCAGTTGACCTGGCTATCTAATAACGTACTATCTAGCAATGAATCTACAATGTTGCACAGAATTAAGGTGTTTTTTAAAAACAAATATTTATGTACTTGAAATTTATTAAAAGCAGTGTCCGATTTTTCAAGAATTTCTTAGCTAATCTTAACTCCGCTAATCTTAACTGTCTGTAGATGAGCACTGCTTCATGAATCTGAAGAGATCTTGTGAGGGAAATAGAAATGTAGGGATTTGGAACGACGCATAAAAATAAAGTGTTGAAACGAAGAAGCCTCACTTTCACTTTCTCAATGTTCCTTCAACTTGTTATAGTCTAAAAATAACACTGAGGGAAAAAAAATATTATTTTTACAATAGAATTAGGTGTAATGTGTTTTATCAATTTTTTATTTAAATATATAAAACAGACGACTGTACAGTTGTGAAGAAAAAAAAAGTTGAAATCGTTTCCTGGGAAACAGCTGAAGTAAGGAAAGAGGTTTTATAAAACGTTAACACACTCAAGAGAACACAAAGTACAACATTATACAGTACTCCAGCTCAATATGTGTGTGTGTGTGTGTGTGTGTGTGTGTGAGTGTGTGTGTGTGTGTGTGTGTGTGTGTGTGAGCCAAGCGATGCTGTGCTGTGAGCAGCGGGCGAAGTGGAGGCGTGAACGGTCTGTCATGGAGTGGGAGTTTGGGAGTGTGTGTGGGTGGGACAACAGCCAATCCAGCATCCCTGTGTGTGTGTGTGCTTTTTATTTTTAAACCTCCTCTATTCCCTTCCCTTACAATTCCACCCCGCCTAAACACATCCACAAAGGACAACAACAAGCTGAGTTAAGACCTTATAAAGTATCTAGACATCAACTCATCTATTTAGTCATTATTACCTTTCCTATTAGATCTTCAAAGAAGGTCTGGATTCATGACCCAGCATTTCAGAGTTGTTGTTGATTTTAGTCGTGTAACTGAAAGTGTTTAAAAAGAAGCTGGATTGCACCTTGTGCATACTGAAAAGCTCAGCTGAGGTGTTTATGACACTCCTGATCTGATCTACTCCTACGAGAGAAAGCTTTGGTTTCATCTGTCCTCAAAGCCAGAACTAAGCATCTTGTTCACCTGACAAACCACAAACAAATCCACTTACGTTACTTGTTCATGGAGCACCGGCATAGGAGGAGTTGTCCATCTTCCACTCTGTCCTCCTCCCGTGTGCTCGCCAAGCGCCGGACCTCAGCGTCCTCTCACATGCACACTGCTTCCTCTGCTGCCGTGCTGAACATGTTCTCCAGGTTCCTGGGAGGTTGCTATGGAGAGAGCTGGTTTGTCGGCAGGCGAAGATGCGATTACATGATGGCATGTTAGGAAGAGAGGAAAAGAGAAGAGAGGAGAGAAGAGGAAGGGAGGGACAGCGAGACACATACCCTCACCACGCATGCCTCCTGTTCCTAGGAAACATCCTCAGTCTGATTTAAGATTTAATATCATAAGCTGGTGTGTCCTTCACACGGTAACGACACAATGCTGAAGGGAAATAATCGGTCACGTAAACCGCATTACAGCAGGGTTTTATACATCAGGAAGTCTAGAAAGTGTTTTATTTATCTTATAGTTCTCTTGAACAAAAATTAAGTTTTTATCCATTTATAGTTACATCTGTGAAACAAATTTGTTCCTGTTCCTTACGCTATAGCAGTCGCACCTTCTCTCCATTTCCCATTTCCCTTTTCTCTCTCTCTCTTGTTTCAAATTTACCTGTTACAAAGATCTGACACTGGAGACTCATTCCATATGTCCCTGGATATCTGGATCCACCCAGAAAAATAAAACCTCCTTGTTAACTCAACCTGATACGTCATACCCTACAACATCACATCCCAGCCATAGGATGCTAGCAAGCTAGCAGAAAGCTAGCAGTAGCCAATTAGCTAAAAGGCTAACAGATGATAGATATAATAAACTGCACACAAGGCAGGCACAAACTAACCAATAAAATACACTCAGTTTTATTCTTCTCGTCATATTTTTGCAGGTTAGCTGGCTAGCTTAAACGTGATATCGTACACTGATAGAATCTTTCCCCTTCTAACAAAACAATCTTGTATTTTACGGTTAGCTAGTTAGCCAAGTAACCTAGCTGGCTAGCACTGACTTGCTAGCTAAAATACCAATCATTGTTGTTTCAAACAAGATGTTTTGCTCTTATATCATTGCCTCGTTATGCATGGAAACCTTTTTTCTTTGAACACTTTAATAACACTGTAATAAATTCAAATTATCGATAATTAACAGCACCAAAGGGGCCGGTAAAGTGGATGATCTGCTGTCTCAAAAAATGTGTTGTTACAGTATATAATTGTAGAAGCGGTGAAGGTTTAAAGGGGATTTTAGTTGATGTTTAGAGAAGGAGTCACCAGTGTCAGCACTTTGTAATAGAAAGCTGCAATTTAAAGTTATCTTCAGGACAAAGTGAGTGAGTGATAACAGGAACTAACTTGTTAACTGGACGTTCAATATAATCAGAATCAGGATCAGGTTTATTGGCCAAGTGTGTTGACTTTGGTTCCAGCTGTTTGTGACTCTCAAAAGTACAGAAGACATAAATAACACTATACTATACAATACAGACATAAATAACACTATACTATACAGACAATACAGACATAAATAACACTATACTATACAGACAATACAGACATAAATAACACTATACTATACAATACAGACATAAATAACACTATGCTATACAATACAGACATAAATAACACTATACTATACAGACAATACAGACATAAATAACACTATACTACACAATACAGACATAAATAACACTATACTATACAAGACAATACAGACATAAATAACACTATACTATACAATACAGACATAAATAACACTATACTATACAAGACAATACAGACATAAATAACACTATACTATACAAAACAATACAGACATAAATAACACTATACTATACAATACAGACATAAATAACACTATACTATACAAGACAATACAGACATAAATAACACTATACTATACAAAACAATACAGACATAAATAACACTATACTATACAATACAGACATAAATAACACTATACTATACAATACAGACATAAATAACACTATACTATACAATACAGACATAAATAACACTATACTATACAGACAATACAGACATAAATAACACTATACTATACAAATTATACAAGACAATGCAGACGATGAGATATAATATAGACATTATGAGTATTAAATATAAATACAGAATATATGACTGATCAGTTATGTACATAAAGTGTGGGAGTGTAAATAACAGTATTGTGTAATATGCTTTTTGTACAATATACAGCAGCAGTAGTGTGTGTAATATATACAGATGATGTGATGACTGACAGTTCTGATAATGCAGCACTTATAGATATGAAGCAGTGAATATAATTATGGTGAGTTGATAATCAGAGTGATTGTCTGGGGAAAGAAACTGTTCCTGTGTCTGGCAGTTATATCATTGTAAATAAATTAAAAAGACAGAAAGTTTTATGTGTCATTATTTAGTACATTTTGCAGAAATGTCTGACTTTATGTCTAAGGAATAAAACTTCCCAATATATGCTGTTACTGGAAACCATCCTGTTGATTATTTTCCAATAAAAGCATGGTTACAATGTGATAGAATTTTAGCTTTTTTATTGGTTCCAGGCTTAAGAATGAGCTTTGCTCCGAAGATTATAAGCCTAATTTCCTAAGAGGAGAACTGATTATTTAGAAGATATTTCAGAATATAGAAAGGAAATTTGAAGTCAATTCCATTGTAATTCACCTTGCTGACAGGAGAGGGCGCAAGGAATACAGACGTGTTAAATTGAGAGAAAGAGAGAGAGAGAGAGAGAGAGAGAGAGAGAGAGAGAGAGAGAGAGAGAGAGAGAGAGAGAGAGAGAGAAATCAATAGGCTTTTGTTCGTCTAACGACCTCCAATTTCAATCCACAATTAGGCCCATTTTGTTGAAGGATTTCCTCACACATATGGGAAGCATCTGTACTGATGTTATGAAGCTCAAATTAAAAATCATTTTTCATAACCTTGGCTTTTGTTCCACACTTCATCCTTCACTGGCCTTGGACGATCTCATAACGAGACAATGAAGCATGGACCTTTCATCACACCTTTTTGTATTAGTTTCCTCAGTGCTGGTTTTCAGGCAGGACAGTCTGGTCCTCAGCGTAACAAGCTGAACAAGAGCTCTGCGATATTCACTGAATTATTTTGCATGTGTTATTTTTTTCTTCACTCTCTCCATCTCCAAATCCCATTTCTACTGGTAAACTAGATCGCAAGGGTGGAGAACGTCACCACACCATCCGTACAGGACATGAACATTACACAAATGCATTTCCAGCATTTGGCAGATGCCCTTATCCAGAGAGACTTACATTATCTAATTCTTATATAACATTATTGGTTGCCCAACACCTTAATCACTAGACTACCACAAGACCCCATTTTAAGAGTCGGTTCAAAGAGTCATATGCGATGGGTTGGCACTCCGTCCAGGGTGTATCCTGCCTTAATGCCCGATGACGCCTGAGATAGGCACAGGCTCCCCGTGACTTGAGTAGTTCAGATAAGCGGTAGAAAATGAATGAATTATACATCTAAGCAATTTAGGGTTAAGGGCCTTTCTCAGCGGCCCAGCAGTGGCAGCTTTGCCAGTAAAGAGATTTTCAAATGAAATTTTAGTAAGACTATGGATGCTGTTTTAAGGAAACTTAATTTCCTTTCCAAATAACAGCTTATTCACCACTCCTATAAGGATTGTATTGATGTCAAGCTATGATCGTGACCACTAGAGGGCGCCGGTTTATCACCTGCAAACGATACCTAGCGTTAAAGAAATGAATTCTAGATATTTGCTCAGTGTTACAGCTGGTTTTGTTTAAAACGGACAGAACTGAATATATAAACTGAATAACACACGTAATGACTGGTGTTTTTAGTCAGACTGGGTGCTTTAGAGTTTAATCACAATTTTAATCAAATCTCCAAGAGGGAAAAACAACAATCAAGAACTTCCTGTCATTTCAAACAGGCTTATAGAGGATTTGGCTTTTCTGCCATGTAAAACATTTCAAGCTTATTTGTGTTGTTAGTTTTGTGTGTGATTCCTGTCTTCAATTGAAACCACAGATTTGAAACCAGATTCCATGCTGAAGATCTGCAGCCTGTTTAAATTTCACCATTACAGGCTACTCACTTAGTGAAAAAGAGGTGGATATCGAGCTTCGTATCTCGGACTTCAGACTTTCACTGTTCAGTGTTGATTAATCTGGGCATTTGTTTTCGTCGGCATTTAATAAAAAGATAATAAACCACAAAGGCTGTTTCTCATCATAAAGCAAATAAGCACCGACACAAATGAGAGGTGATGTTATCACCAGTCAATAAGTCGATTATTTTCCAAAAACAACACAACTTTTACTCACTAATGAAAGACACATTATTCAGAATGTTGAGGAACATCCTTAAAACAGGTAAGTTCCTGTTCTCACTTATGTTCCAGCAGCTAGAAACAGTTTTTCCTTCACAACACTCTATTTTTTTCTCTCTCTTAAAGTGAATAAGACAAAAAAAAATAAAATAAAAATGCAGGTTGCCACAAGTAAACACGTCTGTCTTAAAGATGTCAATAAAAACCACTGACAATGGAGTCTTCCTTCCAACAATGATCAATAAACATCTCCTCATGGAAAACTGTACAAAGAGTTTCACTTATTTTACATTAAGGGTTAATGTTGAACACGAACATCCTGCACAGAGCCCTCAGTTCCACACAGCCACATTTAAATTTGACATTTTTGGCATTAGATCCAGAGCAACTTACATTCATCAACATATCCATTGAGGGTTAAGGGCCTAAATCTGGTAGCCTAGAATGTTGAAATAACTGCTCACTTCAACTCGCACCTAGATCTGCGAGATAAACAAAATCTACTGTATGTCCTGACAAGAACACTTCCCCAAACACGAGGCACAGTCGCATTCTGTCATTCAGTCTATTAGTTATTTGAAGTCACAGATATTGGATGAAGGGGCACGGTGGCTTAGTGGTTAGCACGTTTGCCTCACACCTCCAGGGTTGGGGGTTCGATTCCCACCTCCGCCTTGTGTGTGTGGAGTTTGCATGTTCTCCCCGTGCCTCGGGGGTTTCCTCCGGGTACTCCGGTTTCCTCCCCCGGTCCAAAGACATGCATGGTAGGTTGATTGGCATCTCTGGAAACTTGTCCGTAGTGTGTGAGTGAATGAGAGTGTGTGTGTGTGCCCTGTGATGGGTTGGCACTCCGTCCAGGGTGTATCCTGCCTCGATGCCCGATGACGCCTGAGTTACGCACAGGCTCCCTGTGACCCGAGTAGTTCGGATAAGCGGTAGAAAATGAATAAATGAGCCTTATATATGGATTTAACAGACTGCATAAGAAATCTGGTATAATTTAACCATAAATTCACAGTCTAGTGATGAAAGTAGACTGAGTGGGTTGATTCCTTAGTAACCTAAGAGCTGCTGCTGCTGTAGTCATTAAGACCTTCCTGTGCTCATCCCAGGCCTCTTATTCACACAATCTACTTTGAGTTCTTTCTACAGCATTGAAATCACCTTTAATTAGGGATCAGGATCTACATGCGGATTTCAGTAAAGCTGCTTTAATACAATGTGTGTCCAATAAAAACAATCCCGTCACATTACAGAGTTCAAGGGAATGAAGAGCATCTCTTATCTCTACATACATTTCTTCTCACTTAAATATAGAAAAAAAACCTAGATGAACTGTAAGTGACACTGAAGATCTCAGCGTGAGTATTGTGTTCCTCTTTAGCTACAACTTCAGTGCACAGAGCCGTATTAAGAGAAATGGGAGTTAATTACACATGCCTGCCTCAAAACCACACTGGGAAACTCACAGCCAGAAGAGGACCTGAGTGAAAACACATGCTGCTTCTCGTAGGGAGCTCCATCGCTCGCATTTGTTCTTTAATTATTTCTTTCTGTCTGATGCTGAAATCCGTCCCCTTCATCGCTCTTCTTGCTCTCTGTGTATTTGCGCCTTTTACCAGCCCATTAGAGGCTGTTTATAAAGTCCTACATTTCCATTCTCCACCCTTTATTCTTTCTCCATTTGATCTCTAAATCTATTTGTGCTTTTTCACTCTCTTCCTGGCAGCTCCACGCTTTCTACCACACACGGCTCTGCACGTGAGGATGACTGTGCGTGAAAGTAGAAAAGAAAATGAGAAGAAAACGTATCGGATGTCTAGGAGACGGTGAACGAGCTTTTGGCTGGTAGTCGCACGAAGTACCCCAGAGGACGTGTGCTGATGTTGGACCGGGTTTTTGCAATTAAATGTTGCCAAAGAAATAAAAACAAGGAGGAATTTGATCCTGCTGAGATTCAAATGTGAAATCTGTTTTTTTTTTTTTGTTTTTTTTTGTTGATGACATCATTAAAAAAAAAGGCTGACATGAACAGCTGAGGTTCATCCTCCACACGAATCTGCTAAAGAAACAATAGCATAAAAAAAAGACAGCTTCTCAAATCTAAAATCTGTTTCGTTAAACAAGTGGCAGGAACGTGACGTTTCTACGAATCTGTTCACGTTCCAGGAAAATGGGTTTTACTTTCAAACGATTCGAGGTGTGAATTAATTAAACTATCTGTCCGGTAGTACGAATACTTCTGCAGTGCTCCTCATAACGTCTGGATGAAGTAACAGCTTGTCCACATCTTCACGTCATGTATTTGACTTTACGGTATTACTTCAATGATCAGCAACAGGAAGTGCTCGGTGTTCTGCTCGAGTGAAGTCCTGTCTGAGCTCTGAGGATCGTTCTGGGAAGATCTTCTCCAAAGATCTGACCTAGAATGTGACCTCTCTAAACGATCGAGATTTCATATTAGATTTTCACATATTTCATATGTTTTATGTCCACTTGCCTCCAAAAAGCACCGGCCTTTGCGAATACTTGCCTCGTCAAAGCCAACATCAAAGTTTGTTGCGACGAACTTTACAAATCCAGTTCTACTTTATAATCTTGGCCAGTTTCTAGTTATTCTTAATGGATATATTAATAGCACATCTCTGAAACAAGTACCTTGCTGTTCTCAGCTATGCTACAGCAGCTTTAATGTCACAATCCTGTCTTTTTCTTTGTCATGACAAAAAATAGGCTTGTCATATTACTAAGAACCCCAAATTCACTAGACACTAGATACTCCTTCTATAAATGAAAAACTTTTATAATAGATTTGGTGAGCCAGCCAGGAGGGTCATCCCCGATGAGTGGGACAAAGTGGACCGATGGGCACTAGAAGGAAAAATTTAAACAATGTTTTTTAAATCAATTTCTGCATTAGTAGAGAGAGACAATTCCTCTGCCTGTGTAGTCTTTACTGTGCACACGGTATACATGTGGTATAAGCCACAAACTGACGCTCATAAAAGTCACAGGTGAGCAGATGTATTATAAGAAATGTTTAGGCATCCTGTATGATTCTCTCTAAACTTTGTACATTTCACTACATTCTATTTATCCTCATTACATATTTGACAGAGTAAAATATTTACTGTATGTTAATTCTAATTTATTATATCCATCATGTTTTATCCTATTCTATTAGTAAACATCTATTTGTATGAAAACAATTCCACTACATCACCAGCAACAAATGCAACATGCATGTAAAAAAAATAATGAAGCTTTTTGAACATTTGAACCTGGTCTGTAGGCGAGGAGCAGGGGCGATGAAATGCCTCACCGCCTGAGTGGACGCAAGTGCTTACGATTCCTGACGTCAGAGAAAACGTGTGCGGTTCAGTGGTTTCTGCCGCGGTAAAGGCTTTATACACTCAGTGGAGAGATTTCATGTATGTAAAATGTCTTTCTAAGTCGGTCACTGTATTGTGCTTCTTGCTTATCTTCAAACCTACATATTTGTAACTATAGAAATCATAATACTTCAATCCAACGCCTGCAATATGCAGCATTTAAAATCACTCCTATTTGCTCTGGGAAGACACTGTTTTTCACTATTCTGACATTTCTTCTTTAAGAATTCTCAACTATGAATGACTGGGCTGGAATAACGTCAGATGTATACAACCGAAAACCCGAAACGTGTGACGACGCCCATTAAAACCGAGACTACGAATCCATAACGCCTGTAATGTGGTCATCGTGGTTTCTGCTCCAAATAGTGACCAGGATGTTCTTGAACCAGCGCAAATGAAGAGAAATCCTGTGGTTGCATTTAGGTTTTGGCCTGAACCATCAAACAACCACCAGACATGCTCTCTCTTTCTGTGTCACACACAGCCACATCCAACTAAACCCCTGGCAATGACCTTCCTGTTCCCTCTCACAGTTTTCTCCACAACTTCCTCCCGTTGCTTTCTCTGGGTCTCTGGATACCACAGCTAGAACTTATGTCACATACGTGCCAACATGTCTTAGCAGAGTTTCTGTCATATGTTTCACACATCTTACTGAACACATTTGTCATCGTTTCTTACGAAGTGAGAGTTGATATAAATATTTTAGACTTACCGAAGGAAAAAGTCACATTCGAATATTTTTTTCTGATCAGCTGTCTGATTGACTAAATATGTACATGTCCACACTTTGTCTACACTGGTTTGGGTTTAGTTTGTGCTCCATGCACATGGTCTTACACACACACACACACACACACACACACACACACACACACACACACACACACACACACACACACACACACACACACACACACACACACACACACACACTTTAATCAAAACAGCATGCCGGAGGACTTTATTCACATTTCACACGTCATTAGTGAAGTGAAGCTTCTCAAGCAGTTTACTAAGTCATTTTTGTCAAATTCATCACCAAGGATTTTTCTTTTCTTATGGACAAAATCATCTGCAGGTTTTTTAATGTATGAAATGCAAAACTACAACAACGTGAACTCACAAACCATGAAACTAAAGGGAAAATATAAGGCAAAACCTGTAGACTAGGAGCAAGAATATAGTACCCATGGCAACACAACAACAACAACAACAACAACAACAACAACAACAACAACAACACCAAAAAGAGCTCGACAAAGAAACCACCAGAAGTTAAACATGGTGCTACTGGGGTGGAACATGACACTGGTGTGAATGGGACATATAACGATCATGTGAAATGTTGGGGCCGATGTCATAAATGACAAAATAGGAAGCTGTATTATAATTTATAATAAGTAAAGTAAATAAGCACTTAAGCTTAAGTAATAAATAAGTAAAAAATAAAAATCAATATCTGTTGATCATTTGAACCATTTTTTTAAAAACACTTTTCTCTCAGAAATATTTCTCTACATTTTTATTTAATCTTACACACTTTTCTCAGATTATTCTCTACATTTCTAAATTTGGGGAAACATTCAAACGAATGTAATTCCTTTAATTTTTAGTGTCTTTAGAGATCACTGACCTCCATCCATTTTCTGTGGTGTTTATCCTTCACAGGGTCACAGGGTATCTATCCGAGGAGACTCGGGGCAGAAGCTGGAGAACGATCCTACATACAGATACACAATATGGACAATTTAGAGATCGCTTTCATGTCTGCAGACTGGTGGAAGAAACCGAGGAACCCTGAGGAACCCCTGAACCATGGGAGGGAACATGCAAACTACACACACACACACACACACACACTCTCTCTCTCTCTCTCTCTCTCTCTCTCTCTCTCTTAGACAACAGCTTTCTCTGGACACTGGAGACTCCTTTCATTGTATTCACCATTACACACGTTTCACTATCTGTGAACAAGCCGTTACTATAGAAACAATAATGCATTAATATAAACTCTTAATGAAAAATAAGAAAATAAAACCAAACCTTTCAGTCATCGGGATCAAGAACTGACGTGATAGAACAGAAGAAGAACAGAAGAACAGAAGCCGGGGCATAGAAGCCTTTATTATCACCACATATAATATAATTGTGCCGTGACACACGGCTAAGTACGGTGACCCATACTCAGAATTCGTTCTCTGCATTTAACCCATCCAAAGTGCACACACACAGCAGTGAACACACACACACCGTGAACACACACCCGGAGCAGTGGGCAGCCATTTATGCTGCGTCGCCCAGGGAGCAGTGGGGGGTGGGGGGGTGGGGGGGGTCCACTGGCGAACCTTCTAAGAACCGGTTTGCCTTTCCACCGGCTAGAGAGCATCACAGCGCCGAGTGTGACGTCACAGTATATGTGTCACGTGTCCCAGCGACGTTAGCGCAGCAGCGACAAACACAAACACAACAACAATGGCGGATGTTGCTTTACTGTTAATGCTCATGGCTTTGCGAACCTACATTAACATCCAAACGCGGCGAATAAAACGTGTACGTGCGGCTCCGTGTAATCTGTATAAACGGAGGTTGTGATCGATAAAGTACATAAAGTTATCGTTAACACAGAAAAAAATTAGCCTTAGCATGTAGCTACCTACTATCATGTGTGCTGATAATATATCAAGTAAAAGTGTATTAAACATTAGTATACTTAAGGTACATTATCAAATGCGCTAACAGTAGCCCCGCCCACAGCCCCGGACACAAGCGGTTCTTAAGTCTAGACCAGCAACGTTTTGGTGCTACTTAAGAACCACTTTTCCTGGTTCAGAGCCGTTGATTTGGCAAAGAAAGAACTGGTTCTAAATTAGGCTCTGGCTCCGAACCAGCACTCGAACTGCCTCGGTGGAAAAGGGGCATCAGAGTACAGGGGCAGCTATGATACAGTGTCCCTGGAGCAGGGAGGGTTGAGGACCTTGCTCAAGGGCCCAGCAGTGGCAGCTTGGCTGTGCTGGGTCTTGAACCCCGATCCTCAACAACCCTGAGCCTTAACATTTTGAGCCACCACTGCCCCTCCCACTGGTGCCCACTGGTG
The DNA here is from genome assembly GCF_022655615.1 of Tachysurus fulvidraco. Classification (NCBI taxonomy): domain Eukaryota; kingdom Metazoa; phylum Chordata; class Actinopteri; order Siluriformes; family Bagridae; genus Tachysurus; species Tachysurus fulvidraco. Next base: position 25,833,583 of record NC_062530.1, read on the forward strand.
TAAACTGTAAACATCTTAACATTACATAAAATAAAAGCAGTTTTATAGCCACGGCTCTACAGAATCTGTTAATGATCACCACCGACTCTGATACTCAGCAGTACTTAACAGATTTACACTTTAAAAATAGCCCGAGTGTCAAACCCCATCAGCTTCCAAAAGCATGGACTGAAATCACATTCTCTTAATTACTCTGATAGGATTCCTGGCAGGCGTAGAATCAGTTTGCTTGTAAATGAGCCGTAATCGAGTTCTTTTTTTTAATCCTTAACGCCACATTTTAAGCCCGAGAGCGTTTACGCTTTCATTTGGTTAACATCTGCACTCATTCGATCGCTGCTTAATGTGTGCGTGTGTGTGTGTGTGTGTGTGTGTGTGTGTGTGTGTGTGTCTGTGTGTGATGTGAGTTCGTAGGAATCGATGGCATCGCCGAGCTCTTTCACAACGCTGAAAAGGATTAATAGACGCTCGTGCTCGGCGATCGGCTCGTCTCGCCAGCCGAGCCAAAACAACGCAAATGGAGCCGAAAGCACGGTGCCAGCGTCGCACGACACATCCACGTGACGAATAGCAGCACGTTCAGGTCGCACGTAGGATTTTTTTTAAAATACAGAAACATTGTTTTTTCCCTCCTAAACTTTAAGCCGTTAAAGCAAACTTTTCATTTTGACTCGAGAATTTTAACCAGATGTCCCAGCACTTTTATTTTCTGGGAGACATTAGCATAATGACATTTAATGCCTGAAATCCTCCGTGTATTGACATTTAGTTGACGTATTTTTTTCCCTCCTTTCTCCTGTGTTTATAGTAGGAAGAGCGCTCTTAGCATGACAAACGAGTAGAAGCCTGGATATTTAATCCCTACACATAGGGTCAAGTGGAGAGGAAATGCGTCCCTTTTCCAAAATGAGCTCACATTCTCTGCAGGTTAAACATAATTAAGGCACAATACTACAAACACCGAGGTTGTGTGTGTGTGTGTGTGTGTGTGTGTGTGTGTGTGTGTGTGTGTGTGTGTTTCATGCCTTATTCAGCACCATAAACTCCCGTGAACTTCTAACCATCCCTTTGGTGATTTATTCGTTCTGTAGGAGGTAAATATTCTACAGAACTCACTGATAGGCTTTAAGGTGAAAGGTTAAACCGTACAATCATGTAATAAGCGATGGAGTATTGTTGTTCTTTTTTTTCCCCCAGGGAACAGAGATGTACTGAAAGTGTGTGTGTGTCCTTTCACAAGCCCCAACTTTCATCACTTCATGTCTTGTCTATTAGTTTCACCAATAATATTTTTTAAATGCTGTGCTTCGAGATGTGGAACATTCCTGAGTTAAACCAACGAAACGAAATGCATCTATTTTAGTGTGCAAAGGTTATGCAGAGATCTGGAAACAATCACACACACACACACACACACACACACACACACACACACACACACACACACACACACACACACACACACACACACACACACACACACACACAGGCAAATCCACCCCCTGATGACTAACATGTTACACTTTCGGCTTCTTATTCACTCTTCATATTATTCAGTAACTGCAGTGAAAGAAAAATATATGAAGTCTAGGTGAGAGCGGGATATAATCCTGTGCCGAGCCTCGACTCCAGACTGTTTACACAACTCTGGGTTGGACATGACCAACAGAATACATACAAACCACAGACACATGTCATGTTCTGTGTATTACTCATTAGGTTAAAGACATGCCGAGAGGACTGCCGACTCGAGGCTTCGTCTTGTACGGTACACAGCTGTACACACACTAACCCGGTGTGTGGAGCGTGTGTAAAAACCCGCTGGACACCTGCGAGGAATGAGGTGGAGATGATAGAGTATCAGGGTCTGCATTGCGTCTTTGACACGGATGATTGAGACGTGCCGTTTATCCATCTTCTACCGCTTATCCGGGACCGGGTCGTGGGGGCAGCAGACTAAGTAGGGATGCCCAGACTTCCCTCTCCCCAGACACTTCCTCCAGCTCTTCCAGGGGAATACCGAGGCGTTCCCAGGCCAGCCGAAAGACATAGTCCCTCCAGTGTGTCCTATGTCTTCCCCGGGACCTCCTCCCGGATGGATATGCCTGGAACACCTCCCCAGGGAGGCGTCCAGGAGGCATCCTAAACAGATGCCCGAGTCACCTCAGCTGACTCCTCTCGATGTGGAGGAGCAGCAGCTCTACTCTGAGCTCCTCCTGAGTGACCGAGCTCCTCACCCTATCTCTAAGGGAGTGTCCAGCCACCCTGCGGAGGAAACTCATTTTGGCCGCCTGTATCCGGGATCTCGTCCTTTCGGTCATGACCCAAAGCTCATGGCCATAGGTGAGGGTAGGAACGTAGATCGACTGGTAAATAGAGAGCTTCGCCTTGCGGCTCAGCTCTTTCCTCACCACAACAAATCGGTATATCGACCGCATCACAGCAGAAGATACACCGATCCGCCTGTCGATCACCCGCTCCATCCTTCCCTCACTCGTGAACAAGACCCCAAGATACCTAAACTCCTCCACTTGAGGCAGGAGCTCTCCACCAACCTGAACGTGCCGTTTAATAAGAAATAAATGAACGTAATTAGAATTGCACAGCAAACAGCTAGAGAACATTTTCAACGCACCAGAAATGTTTTTCCACTTGCAATAACAGCAAAATCGAAAAAGAATACTAAATACTGGAATACTAAAAAACTGAAACTCATGCAGCATACAGGAAACATTCCACATACCAGGGATAATCCTCGGGCAATCCAGTGATAATACTGGGGCAATCCAGGGATAATCCTGGGACAATCCTGGGACAAAAATGGAAAAATCACAGAACTTGAAATCAGAAAAAAAAAAAGTTTGGAATCCAGGAAGTGGCATACTGAGACAGAAAACCAAAACAAAGGCACACGATGCTTGTTGCTATGGAAACCATGATGCGAAGCAGGAATCCATGACGTGGATAAATTTTTGTGTCGGTTCTGTGCATTACAAAACACATAATACAACATCACATCCTTATAAGAAATACATGACAACCTCGAACCTCTAGTCACCATGGAAACGTGATGCAAAGGTGGGATTGATGACAGTGAGATCTGAGAAAAAATATGGACAAAAAAAAGAAGTTAATTTATAGAGTTAATGGCATAAGATGCATCGAGTACAGTCTGAGTCAACGTGTCAGTAAGTAGAACATGTTGGAGGTTTTAAACTCACGTGTTCATGGAGCTCCATTTGTGCACCTTATTTCATGCTGGAGCAGCTTTCAGTGTCTGATAGATCCAGTGAAGGGAAACTGAGACTTTCTAGAGAATATTGGTGTGACGGTCATTGTTCACAAAGTGGAATTTGTTACCCTTTATTTGGGACCTGATCAAATCGGTGCGATATATAATTGCTATTAAGTTTAAAAGGGACGTATATCGACTGTCAGGCAGCCTTTTCTGCCATTGCCTTAAAGAGCTTCAGACTGGGATGGGGTCCAGATCGAGGGGTTCAGCTCACACAGAGCTAACGCTTATAGTGCATACGTTCTCATGGTGTGTGAGTTATGAGACCACAGACACACTATTATTAGGAGATTTGTCTTTGAATGCTTTCAGCGTTTCATGATCGGCTGAGAACTCGAGCTGGGTTTGTCGAGGGTCGACCTATTTCATTTTCTCATAAGTAATAATCAGACTTTATTGCTAACACACACACACACACACACACACACACACACACACACACACACACACACACACACACACACACACACACACTTATAGATCCATCTGGATGTGATCTAATATGATCCCAAACCCCAAAACCTGAGAGGATTTGAACAAATCTCAGTCTCGGCTGATCACACTCACGTATTTGAGAAAGAGCAAAGTCTCTCAGAAACAGATGCGCAATCCTGTCGCCATGACGACCGTTACGCGCTACGATCGGGAAACGAGCGGCTCTACCGAACCTCACGCTCTCACGAGTCTCAGAAGTGATTTTAATTAGACCGGGGATTAATATCAGTGATGACACAGAGCTCGGTGTGGTAGAGAGACGATAGGTTACGCCGTGACAACAGATCTAACGGAGAGGTGAAGAACAGACATTGTGATCTCAGGGAGGCCCAAAGAACCCGTAGAAGAACGCAGAAAGCTAAGCAGTTCTGCACAAAAGAGATCTTTTGGAAATGTTCGTAAAGAAAACGTCTCGTTTATTTTATCGTTGTCAAGTTGCATAACGTGTCAGAGGAAAATATACACACGTTAATAAAAAAAAAGTAACTGAGGCATTTTTATTTAAAGGAGCTCCGTCACGGCCGACGATTTTTCACAGTGAACGGTTATTTATATATCGGTTATATATATATCGATGTTATTTTTATGTCACAGAGGCTGAAAATCTCCATCGTCCGTCAGCAGGAGAGAAAGAACGTAAAGACAGGTCGAGTGTAAGGAGAACACGCAACCGGTGTGTAAGTGTGTAAATATTTACACAGCTGTATACGAGGAAGTACGTGCGGGTTTACAACATAAATGAAATTAAAAAAGTTTGTTTTGGCAGGATGAGTCAACCAGGGGGTGGAAAAGCAATGCAGAGGGATGCAGTTAAAGCTGGTGAGACACACCGCAGCCGATGGACCAGAATCAAGCAAACTCTGTGATATTCAAAAGAATCTTGAGATTTTTTAAAAGGTTTACTGTAGATCTGTTCGGTCACGTGACGTCACAACATGCGTCCGGTTCTTCACGGATAAAAAATTCAGTCATGAACACAGCTCATTTACATATGTGTCTCACCAGGAGGAGTTAAGAAGAATAATAATTGCCTGCGATTTAAACAATTTGATTAGATTCGATTAAAATAGAAGCACCGAAAATCCCTCCCACAAATTTGGAGAAAATCTCTTACAGCAATCACAATGCAGAAACTCAAAAACCTTAACTGAAGTGAACAAATAGATTTTTGTTAACAGTTTCTATAAGAGTTTAGAAAGGATTTTGAATGCCTGTCACACTCCCACCCTGAAGCTGATTAGTTTCCAATAAAACCACATCTCAATGTGGTTGAAATCCTCTGATATATCAGCAATTTGCCAACAATTACGATTTTCATTTATTAAAGAAGAACACAAATTTTTATCCAATTACGTTTGTATTTAAAGTTATGGAACATCCGCAAAACGTAAAGGTGAAGTAACTGCCGGTTACAAATGACTAATCTTGTCATTAAACACACGTTTCCGCAGTAAACGAAGCTGTTACTATAGAAACGATAACATATTAGAACAAGCCTGTTAGTAGTGATAACCTGAGTCTAATCTCAGAGCCACTTTTATAGAAACCTAATGAAAAGGACCACCGATTGTTTAGAATTAACGCAACACACTTATTTTGATGCACACACTTAAGTTAATGCGTACATTTCAGAGCTTCCAAACACAGGGCTGTACTTGAAACGGTTCCTGACAGGAAAACGTGCCTGTTTGTTTTTATTTGTAAGGTTCCACATGGAAACGTTACGGGTTCCCCCTGAGGAACGAGCCAGAGAAGTGTGTTCTCTAAAAGCAGCTCCTACTGACTCATCGTAATCACCATACAGTCTCTGCATCGTTCCAGGGAGTTGATCTACACAGTCCAGAACAATCATACGATGAAAAACTGCCAGTGTTACTGAAACAGAGGATTACCTCAGTGCTGTGTGTGTGAAGAGAGAGAGACAAAGAGAAAGAGAGAGAGAGAGAGAGACAGAGAGAGAGGAGAGAGAAGAAAGAGAGAGAGAGTGAGAGAGAGAGACAGAGAGAGGAGAGAGAAGAGAGAGAGAGAGTGACAAAGAGAGAGACAGAGAGAGAGACAAAGAGAAAGAGAGAGAGAGAGTGAGACAAAGAGAGAGACTGAGAGAGAGGGAGAGAGAGAGAGAAACTGAGTTGAGTGGGGAGAAAAGAGAGAGGGAGAGTGAGAGAGAGAGACAAAGACAAAGAGAAAGAGAGAGACAAAGAGAGAGAAAGGGAGAGAGAGAGTGAGTGAGAGAGAGACAGAGAAAAAGAGACAAAGAGAAAGAGAGAGAGAGAGACAAAGAGAGAGAAAGGGAGAGAGAGAGACAAAGAGAGAGAAAGGGAGAGAGAGAGAGTGAGTGAGAGACAAAGAGAAAGAGAGAGAGACAGACAGAGAGACAACGAGAGAGAGAGAGAGAGAGAGAGAGAGAGAGAGAGAGAGAGAGAGAGAGAGAGAAACTGAGTTGATTGGGGGAGAAAAGAGAGAGAAAGAGAGAGAGAGTGAGTGAGAGAGAGACAAAGACAAAGAGAGACAAAGACAAAGAGAAAGAGGGAGAGAAAGAGAGAGAGAGACAAAGAGAGAGAAAGGGAGAGAGAGAGAGTGAGTGAGAGAGACAGAGAAAAAGAGACAAAGAGAAACAGTGTGAGAGAAAGAGAGAGAAAGGGAGAGAGAGAGAGAGAGAGAGAGTGAGAGAGACAAAGACAGAGAGACAACGAGAGAGAGAGAGAGAGAGAGAGAGAGAGAGAGAGAGAGAGAGAGAGAGAGAGAGAGAGAGAGAGAGAGAGAAACTGAGTTGATTTGGTTAGAAAAGTGTTGTGTATGGTTCAGTGTTTGGAGACACTCGTGTTTACACACCTGACACAATCATGCGCTCAGTTTTACTCCATCCATTTTATTTTGTAGTATATTTTTACTTATTTATCAGTAAATAAATATTTTGACCATCCATCTGTCCAGCCAACCACCAAATGATCTATCTATCTATCTATCTATCTATCTATCTATCTATCTATCTATCTATCTATCTATCTATCTATCTATCTATCTATCTATCTATCTATCTATCTATCTATCTATCCTACCTACCTACAGTGGGTATAGAAAAGCATCACCCCCTTATAATCATCACATTTCATATCTTTGCAGCCTGAAAATAAGAAAGTCACAATCTTTGTTTTCTCCAGCTTATAACACCCAAGTGAAATAAATAACAGTTCAGAAAATTATCCTTAATATACAACCAGTCACTTGGATAGAGGATCCTGGTGGTCCAGTCAGGGTTAAGGGGTTAGCCATTTGGCTTCCACCTGCACCTATTGTGGTCATTTTGATGAGCTCAGCATAAAAAGAGAGCTATTACCGGAACATTTCAGTCCATGCTAGTGCATGGTCCGATTAACCACCGATAACATCCATTCAATCGAGTGATAACATTCGAAGCGGGTGAGCTGAAGCGTATGTTTTGTCCTTCCTGTCTGTCTGCCTGCCTGAATGACTGATTAGATAACAGAACGAGTGTTAAGGTGTTGCTAATAAAGCGGCCAGTGATGATAGTTTGTCCAGAAGTCTCATGCCGTCACTTCCTGTAGGGTTTAAGGCTCAGCTGCCGGGTTTTTGTTGGGTTTCGGAGCTTTACAGTGTTTCCTGGTTCGTACATTTGTAGAGAAGAAAAAGTTTAGTAGTTTATTTATTTTATTGTACGAGTATCGATGAACCTATCAATTATATTTAATATTTTGTCCTGAGCTGGCCTGACATTATCTGTCGATAACTCCAAAAGTATTGGCACCATCGGAATGAGAAAATAAAACAGAGGCTGCATATTGACAACCTTTCCAACAAATATCAACAAAAAAGTCATGAGTTACTTAATAATTTGTCATGAGATACTGAAGATGTGGCCAAGTACAGAACGATATTATCCTCATACTACTAACTCCCAGCTTGAATATGTCAAAAATGTTATACGGTTAAAAAAAAACCCAGAAAAAAACAAAAAACAGTCTGTTGAGAAGTTCTGCCTGGTGTATTAGCATTAGCAGGAAGTGGCTCCTAACAATGATCTCCAACACGGGGCTTTTTTTTTTTTTTACCCCAGAGCAAATGTTCTTTGGTGCCTGTGAACATCCTGTGTCTTCCTGTGGAGTAGACAGTGTGCTTAATACACAGATAAAGACAGCACAGTGTGCTCTCTCTGACTAGATTAACAGATGATGTACTGTAACTACATCTAGGAGTGAGCGCGTTGTTACACGGCGTGTTTCTTCACCTGCTGATGGGATACCAGGAGGTTATGAGGATTAGCACTGCGAGTTTCAAATCATTTTATAATAAGATAAAGGCATGTTCTTTAAAGTTTCTCTCGGATACGTTACAGCTGAAGTTTCCATGACTAAATGAACAAAAACAAAGGAGCCCTGCAGCTCTGATCCAAACAAGCATCTTTCTGGCTCTTTTGGTTTGAGGTAAACAGCCAGCTTTAATTTTGTCGTCTTCACTCCGTGTACAGAATGATCAAAGCCGACCGGCGTTTAGATGTTTTTTCTGCTTGAATGCTGGAGAACCACATTGTTGCTTATCTATGACAATGTTGCACAAAATGGCTCCAGGATTTCCAGTGAATAGGGATTACGTAACCAAAACAAACCAGTCAGCGTTCAGAGTTAACATTTTTCCATAGTTCCTTTTGGACCAGTAGTTCATGAAGATTACTCCTGACCTACAGGTAGGTTGTGGCCTCTCGGTTCTCACGCTCTTTGGCCTGAGCTACAGCCACGTTGATGCACTGCAGCCATTCCTCTGCATGCTTCTCGTCCTCTGCCTTCAGCACGTACGTCTTATTGTCTGTGAAGATCTCGAAAGCTCGAGGTAGGCCGCAGTCCCGTCGCTTTCTCGCCACCACCTTCACGCTCTGCACTTTGCTTAGCTCGATCGTGTTGTCGTCCAGTCCGTCCTTATGGGACAGGAAACAGAGGATGGGATTAAAATAGCACTGTACCTACTGCCTATCAAAGAGACTTCATTTAACCTAACTGTAACTTTATGAGTAAATAAACCCTGTCAGACTGGCTATGCAAGGAAATACGTGAAAATGGGAAATACGTCGGGAAAGGGGTGGGATTTCCGTGGTGACCATTAACGTCTGAGAGCTCTTTTTTTTTTTTTTTTGCATATATTTGGTAAAAAAAACTTGCTAATCTTCAGTATCTAATTAGAGATCTCAGGGGTTCTCCAACACTAACCTCTCAACCCAGCTGTAAAACAAATTTGACAGATCCACACAATATTTAAATATTATTTCAATGTGTTCAGTAATAGTCTGGAGCCATTTTGGAGCCATTTTGGAGCCTTGAAGCCATTTTTATCCCTGAACTTTCCACAGAACACGTTGGGCCAAAGTTAACATTAACATTATATTATTATCATCGTTATGATTTTTATAAAGTTATTTTCAGTTCCTGAGGTTTGGATGAAACCATTTCAATTCAAATTGACCAGTGAAAGAGGCTAATAACTATAATGACTTTTATAATGGTGAGTTGTCATTTCCTGTAACAAAAAAATAAATAAAATATCATAAATTCGCTGGCTCTGCTTCCCAGACCCCACTTTAACAATCTCTGATCCCAATAAAAATATAGAAGGATATGTATTTATTAACTATGGAGATCCCTAAACCCTGTTCTCTCTCAGTCTTCTCTCTGGGAGATCTGTTCTCTGTTACTTCTTTGTGCTTAATGTCCACGAGCAAACACACTTTTCCTCAAAGGAGCTTCCACAATGGAAGATCAGTGTAAGAGGCAAAGAACATGAAGGGGAAGTACTGGAAACCACCACAGGCTGAATTCCAGCTCGTAGAGCTTAAGATCCAACGTTCGGTTGGACTTTGGATCTTACAACATGGGAACAGAGGCTGGGACGCGGTTTGTGGGTTATGATGGTTTGGTTTATTGTGCTTTCTCTCTTGGGCTGTCTCGCTTTCTCAGTCCTTGCTCTGAATAAATCTCAGCAGGACAAAGATCTTTAGAACTTCATTATATGTGCTGTTTGACTGGCAAAGATTCGTGGCATTTTATTAACACAATGAATAACAAGATGGATGTTAGACTGGATGTCACAGACACAGGAAACAAAGACAGCAACCGGAATAAATTCCTTAACGTTGAACACTGCACCTCCATGACAGTAGAGGTCCCTCTTAAGTTCATGGTTTGATATACAGTACAGACCAAACGTTTGGACACCCCTTCTCATACAAAGAGTTTTCTTTATTTTCATTACTATGAAAATTGTAGATTCACACCGAAGGCATCTAAACTATGAATGAACACGTGTGGAATTATATACGTACATAACAAAAAAGTGTGAAACGACTGAAAATATGTCATATTCTAGGTTCTTCAAAGTTCTCCACCTTTTGCTTTGATTACTGCTTTGCACACTCTCGGCATTCTCTTGATGAGCTTCAAGAGGTCGTCACCTGAAATGGTCTTCCGACAGTCTTGAAGGAGTTCCCAGAGATGCTTAGCACTTGTTGGCTCTTTTGCCTTCACTCTGCGGTCCAGCTCACCCCAAACCATCTCGATCAGGGTTCAGGTCCGGTGACTGTGGAGGCCGGGTCATCTGGTGAAGCACCCCATCACTCTCCTTCATGGTCAAATAGCCCTTACACAGCCTGGAGGTGTGTTTGGGGTCATTGTCCTGTTGAAAAGGTGATGTGTCCAAACTTTTGGAAGGTGTGTCCAAACTTTTGGTCTGTACTGTACATGATATGAAAATGACTCATTTTGTGAAGTCTTGCCAACTACAGGTACCTACTTTAGGTTCTGTGTATTGTTGCTAATCCTACACTGGGAAATAAAGCTAAATAAATGTTAAATCAAAAGTCACTAGAATTGGCCAAGACATCATAGATTCTAATCATTTACACACCAAATGGCAAATTTTATGAAGGAAGATTTTTTCCGAAAATATTTGAATATAATAGACGTGAATTGACTGGATGATGGGAAGAATGGTGAGCAGTGATTGGTTGATGGAAACAAAGGTGATCACTGACTGGTCAATGGGACCAATGGTGAGCAGTGATTGGTTGATGGAAACAAAGGTGATCACTGACTGGTCAATGGGACCAATGGTGAGCAGTGATTGGTTGATGAGAAGAATGGTGCATACCGATTGGTCAGTGAAAACAATGGTGCTTACCGATTGGTCAGTGAAAACAATGGTGAGTAGTGTTTGGTCAGTCAGAGCAATGGTGAGCAGCTGGTGAGTTGTGTGATCTTCCGGTATTCATCGTGTACATTGTTCATTGGATTACTTTCGTGTCTTTGTTGTTTTTACCCTCATCTGTTTTGTTCTGTTTTGTTTTGCTGACGTGCATTTTGTAACTGATAAAAAACTTCATGCAGACAGATATTCAACACTCTCCAGAGCCCTGTGTGTTACACGCTGTGCTTCGTCAAACAGCAGACAGAACTCGTCAAGCCGAACTCCAATAAAATAATATGAAAAGTTTGGGATACGGACCCTGCGAACGCTGTAAACGTTAACAAAGCGTGTAATCGACAACCGCAAAGTCATTTTGTATGTAGAGCAGGGCTTGTAAGATTTTTTAATTGGTTCCCTAGGTTGTGTTTTTTTTGTAAATAAATGAAAGCATGTAGGTCAGTAACATATCCAAACAGAATGGGAAGCAGGGCAATTTATTTTCCATTTAAAACTGAATGAATTTCCCTCCTTTCCTTCATCACCCTGACGTTCAGTTTATTTGGCTTTCTTGTCCACCATGTCAAACTGACCTCAATCTATTCTCTTTGTTTTCTATGCATGCTTTTGTGTATATATATATATATATATATATATATATATATATATATATATATATATATATATATATATATATATATATATATACACACAAAACTTGTGCCTTCAAACTGGCCCATGCTGGAGTGAACCCTCCCTGTCTTTGGCCTAAAGCTCAGTTGTTAAATTGAAATGCATTGTTAAAACTTAGCGGAGGCTTCTCAATTTTCCCTGTTTTTCATTTTCAGCTACTCTGAATGCAGATTTCCATCTTTCTGCATGAAAACAGATGAGTCATGCATTATGGCAGTCGTGCCAGGTGTACCCCAGGGGCTAATACTGCATCCTGTGTTACTATGTTCAGGTTTAGTTCCCCGTTAGAGGAACTTTATTGAGTTGAGGGTTTGCAATGTTGGACTTATTGTTTCATTGTGATCCAGTTATGAGAAGCAGGAGTAACTGTGGGAGGTTACAGCTGGACATTTTAAAAACTATACCACATTTAAAGATTCCAAGACTCACAGATTTTACCGTCTGGGTTTGAGACACTTACTGATTTCGCTTTCCTGAAGAGGAGCTGGTTACCAGCCAGAGTGAAGTAGCGGGTTTTCCAGCGTTTGATGAACTTCCAGCGAACCTGTTTCTCCTTTAAAATGCCCTCGATGAGCGGCTGTCCATCCTGGTTCACCACTGCAAAGATTTGAGCTGGGAAGTTAGCGCAATTTCTCAAAAAGAAAAAAAAACAAAAACCACACACACAAACTATTCAGTAACACCTTTGATACACCGATTTCTGTTAGAAAACCGAGAATGCATCACGGCTTGATAAAATTTCTACTTGTGTGTATCGTTTGCTCACAGTTGGTCAGATAAATGCTGCCAAGTTTGTTGCGCAATAGAAGCTTCTATAACAGAAAAACTACAACAAATATGCTTTTACATGATAAGGTGTTGCATATTGTAAAGAACAGATGGGCTGCGTTTCGTTAACATAATAAGAGTAAGGATCTCAGTGGAACATCAAGATGAATGTGTTTGCATTTGCATGCTACGTTTATTTATTTTTATATTTTCTTGGATTGTTTGAATGTTTCCGTAAATATGACTCGATCTAATCTGGCCTTTAAAAACCCACCTTGATCGTAAGATGTTATATTTCTGAAACAAGTATCTAATCAGCTTTTATATTTGCAGTTGAGGTTTTTACCAGAAGGCTCTACCACAGCACTTTGTTGGTTTGTTGGAAAGTTGATCTACAGATCTGTGTATGTGAGCATGACCCCGAGGCCAGACGGAGACGAGCCACAGTCCTACCCGCCGTCTGTCCTGCATGTGTTTGCTTTAACCGAGCTGCCAGGCGACACAGACCTCGGCCAAGTACCCTCGATGGCCAATTCCCGTAAACCAGGAAGCGGGGTTACAGCTCTTCCAGGACGGCACAAAGCACCCTATTGTCTTCTTCTTCTTCTGCAGCAATGAGGAGAGCAGATGAGAATCTGATGCTCTTTGATATCCCTGTTTCCGATTAAGTAAGAGAAATCTTTGATGATTACCAAACGCTGAGAGCGTGCGCTGCCAGGAACCTCCCCCATGAGTGGGTTCTGGTACAGAACATTGGAACAGTACTTTAACTTGTGCCACTGTGCCACAGGGAGCAAAGAGCCTTGAGTTAACACAGAAGAGGTCCCAGAAAGAGGGGGAAAGGTTGTGCTGATGTCACATGGGAACAGAGCCAAGCTAGAGCTGCTGGTTTAGCCTGCTTGGTGAACAGTACATTCACGAGCAGCACAGGGACAGAAATCTACAAAATGACACCAATCAGACAGGTGGGATCTAAACCAACCAACTTAAAGCCTGTCCCAGAATACCTGTGTAAATTTGTAAGCGATCTACAGGAATGTTACAATCTATAGTGTCGAATGCAGCACTAAGGTCAAATAGAACCAATAGTGAGATGCAGTCTTGGTCCGAACTTTAACAAGTGCAGTTTCTGTGCTATGATGTGGCCTGAAACCTGACTGAAGCTCTTTAAAGATCTTGTTCTCCTGTAAGAAGGAGCACAGTTGAACATACACAACCTTTTTATATAGTTCCCATAGTAACGACGCAGTAACACGGACGTGTACGGCAAACACCCCACATGAACTCTTGAAATGGCAAAGTTTCTTTGTAAGGAGATGTTTCTTTAAAATTCCTGGAAGGAGTCTGTAGTGTCAGTGGATTTATAAGAGTCAGAAATTTTCAGGGTAGAGGAGGAAGTAAAAGGACGAACGAGGAAGATGTTCCACTGATGTTCCACAACATTGAATGTAACAAGAAACGGATAAATAGCACAACGTCATTCTTTGGACAAGGACAAGAAAAATGATAGTCGGTAAATCGCAACTTCTAGGAAACATTTTGATGCTAACAGGACATTAGCTTCATCATGCCACCATGTGACTGATTATTTTCCTTGGACAGCGTGACACTGAGTGTTTTATTCAATCTGTTTAAATTCCAGGACCTTCTCTGGATCCATCAGATGTCCTAAAGCCTGAAACTAGCAGTAAATCTTCTCCTGATGCTGTCAGAGAAAAGAGGAACGTACTCGAGAGCACACACGATCCTCCCACATCACACGTGAATACGTTACAGATGCCGTATACAACAGTCCCAGTCTACCGCATTTACAAATCCAGGCTTTGGATTCTTAGCGTTTGTGGAGGTCACTGCTGGTTTGTATGGTTCATGGAGATTTTCCAGATATCCCAGAGTACCGATCGGCGTTCTGCTTTAAGACCTGAGGGAAAACTCTGACGTTCTGATGTTGTTCCAGCAAACCCCTACTGAGAAAATCCTCTGTTTGACTCTTTGCTTTGTGTTTACTGGGACAGGAGCTCCGCTCTTTCCAGCTACACGTCACTGATTTCATCCATATGTAAGAAAGAACAACAAACGCTGAGGATAAGAACGGAGCAGGACGTTTACATGGACTCTGTAATCAGTCGAAGATCATCTCGATACCTCGATACCAACATCTAATGTTGTTTAATTTAAACATCATTATTTTTTTCTTCTCTCGTTATTCCTTGTTGTTCTTGTCCTAATTGCAAACTAAGCATTTATTCACAAGTGTTGGAATTTTAATTAAATTTAATAAATACATAAAGACGATGCTATCGTTCATTCATTCATTCATTCGTTTTTCTCTTTAAAACCCAAGGTGTAAAGATTACTGTAAACCATTCGCACGTAATTTATCTTCACCACCAATAGAAATATTAACTTTCTGTCACAAACTATTTAGCAATGTAGCTTTCGCTCTATACGCCACGTTCGGCACTAATGTTCTTTAACCACACCCGCTACATGTACGCCATGATCAGAGCTTGACTTTGGGTGACCTTTGGGACCTAAACTACACGTATGTGTCAGAATGGACAGAATTATTTGAAGATGTTTTTGCTATGAAAACGCGCTTTATTTCTTAACAAGATCTCGTACGTGGATACGGATTCGGTCTCAACGCTGGGATGAGAAACTGAGTCCAACAACAACCCGTATCCAGTTCAC
>NC_062530.1:25853712-25856212 GCF_022655615.1 Tachysurus fulvidraco
GCATCAACATGGAGAACAGAAATGGAAAAACCACATCAAAATGAAAAAACATGCAGAAACTGCATCAACATGGAGAAACCGCATCAACATGGAGAAACCACATCAACATGGAGAAACCACATCAACATGGAGAAACCACATCAACATGGAGAAACCACATCAAAATGAAAAAACATGCAGAAACCGCATCAACATGGAGAAACCGCATCAACATGGAGAAACCACATCAACATGGAGAAACCGCATCAACATGGAGAAACCACATCAACATGGAGAAACCGCATCAACATGGAGAAACCGCATCAACATGGAGAAACCACATCAACATGGAGAAACATGGAGAAACCACATCAAAATAAACAGAAATGGAGAAACCACATCAAAATGAAGAAACATGGAGGAACCACATCAACATGGAGAAACCGCATCAACATGGAGAAACCACATCAACATGGAGAAACCGCATCAGTGTGTAGAAACCACATCAACATAGAGAAACCACATCAACATAGAGAAACCGCATCAACATGGAGAAACCGCATCAACATGGAGAAACCGCATCAACATGAAGAAACCACATCAACATGGAGAAACCACATCAACATAGAGAAACCGCATCAACATGGAGAAACCGCATCAACATGAAGAAACCACATCAACATGGAGAAACCACATCAACATGGAGAAACCACATCAACATGGAAAAACCACATCAACATGGAGAAACTGCATCAACATGGAGAAACCGCATCAGTGTGTAGAAACCACATCAACATGAAGAAACCACATCAACATGGAGAAACCACATCAACATGGAGAAACCACATCAACATGGAGAAACCGCATCAAAATGGAGAAACATGGAGAAACCGCATCAACATGGAGAAACCGCATCAACATGGAGAAACCGCATCAACATGGAGAAACCGCATCAACATGGAGAACAGAAATGGAAAAACCACATCAAAATGAAAAAACATGCAGAAACCGCATCAACATGGAGAAACCGCATCAACATGGAGAAACCACATCAACATGGAGAAACCACATCAACATGGAGAAACCGCATCAACATGGAGAAACCACATCAAAATGAATAAACATGGAGAAACCGCATCAACATGGAGAAACCGCATCAACATGGAGAAACCACATCAACATGGAGAAACCACATCAACATGGAGAAACCACATCAACATGGAGAAACCGCATCAACATGGAGAAACCGCATCAACATGGAGAAACCGCATCAACATGGAGAAACATGGAGAAACCACATCAAAATAAACAGAAATGGAGAAACCACATCAAAATGAAGAAACATGGAGGAACCACATCAACATGGAGAAACCGCATCAACATGGAGAAACCACATCAACATGGAGAAACCGCATCAGTGTGTAGAAACCACATCAACATAGAGAAACCACATCAACATAGAGAAACCGCATCAACATGGAGAAACCGCATCAACATGGAGAAACCGCATCAACATGAAGAAACCACATCAACATGGAGAAACCACATCAACATAGAGAAACCGCATCAACATGGAGAAACCGCATCAACATGAAGAAACCACATCAACATGGAGAAACCACATCAACATGGAGAAACCACATCAACATGGAAAAACCACATCAACATGGAGAAACTGCATCAACATGGAGAAACCGCATCAGTGTGTAGAAACCACATCAACATGAAGAAACCACATCAACATGGAGAAACCACATCAACATGGAGAAACCACATCAACATGGAGAAACCGCATCAACATGGAGAAACCGCACCAGCTTTAAGAAACCACATCAACATGGAGAAACCACATCAACATGGAGAAACCGCATCAACATGGAGAAACCGCATCAACATGAAGAAACCACATCAACATGGAGAAACCGCATCAACATGGAAAAACCACATCAACATGGAGAAACTGCATCAACATGGAGAAACCGCATCAGTGTGTAGAAACCACATCAACATGAAGAAACCACATCAACATGGAGAAACCACATCAACATGGAGAAACCGCATCAACATGGAGAAACCACATCAACATGGAGAAACCGCACCAGCTTTAAGAAACCACATCAACATGGAGAAACCACATCAACATGGAGAAACCGCATCAACATGGAGAAACCGCATCAACATGGAGAAACCATATCAACATGGAGAAACCGCACCAGCTTTAAGAAACCGCATCAACATGGAGAAACCACATCAACATGGAGAAACCGCATCAACATGGAGAAACCGCATCAACATGGAGAAACCACATCAACATGGAGAAACCACATCAACATGGAGAAACCACATCAACATGGAGAAACCACATCAACATGGAGAAACCGCACCAGCTTTAAGAAACCACATCAACATGGAGAAACCACATCAACATGGAGAAACCGCATCAACATGGAGAAACCGCATCAACATGAAGAAACCACATCAACATGGAGAAACCGCATCAACATGGAAAAACCACATCAAC
>NC_062530.1:25861212-25888712 GCF_022655615.1 Tachysurus fulvidraco
CGATTTGAGTTTCTGTATTGATTTACAGCACTGATATTTAAAAATCTTCTGGCCTTCTTCTTTTTGAAATCTTTTTGGATCCTAATCCTTCATCTAAATCATCTTTTTTCACACGTGCCTACAGAGTTGTAGATTTTTTTGAGCATCACCTCTAAACAAAAAAGTTTGCAGACTTAATACAGACTTAGATTTAGAATTAGATTCAAATATTAAGCCCCGCCCAATTGGACAGTTCTCAAATATGTCTTATTAGTAACATCTGTGTTTTATCATGTTTATTTTTATCTACATATCTTTCTTTTATTCACATGTTCCTGGACATCCACAAAGTTTTATTTTAATAAAAAAAAAAAAACACAAAATATTTTACCTCAGGATTTTAAGTACTTTCAAAGAAATAAGGCTATTATATCACCCAGTTAAATTTCATTGGAAATGAAGGGAAGTTAAAAAGTTTTTTTGAGCATCTTTCCAACAACTTGAGCACATTTTTCCCCAGAGAGAGGTTACGCCATTGTATTTCTTCTTTTTGCTATGAACCTTTTTTTTCCAACTGGCTCAGACTCATTTATATTAACTAACTGCGTAACAACTCGACAGCATAAATGCGGTAACTAACAACTAGAATGAAAGCCCCGGTCTCTTGAGTTAAAGGAAAATGTTCTTGATGATGATAAAGTACCTATCACCTTAAGGCCGTGTCTCGGACACCTTCGGGCTTACAGTTTACAAGCTCGTACAACTGTATGACTCCGTCTTTCCGAGAAGAAGACGGTGCTGCTCTGAACTGAACACACACCAGGCAGACTGAAGCTAGCTCTCAGATGTATAAACAATAGCATATTGTGTATAAAAGGGCAAAACGGTGCCTGAGGAAATTCTTTTTTTGAAAGGAATACGGGTGGCATTAAAAGAACCAGATGAGTGCAAATCAATCTAAAGAGGGTTTAGAAAGCAAAAACACCACAAGTTTGTACATGAAACAGTGTGTTTAGCCCTGGAGTATTTCAACAGAGATCATAAAATGTAATCCTACTATATTCCCAGTTGGATGAGACATCAGCGTCATGCTTATTTTGGGGTTGAGTCCTTCACAAATGAATGGCGGTCCGTATAACCATCTGTGCATCCTGATTAGTGTCATATTTACTTATGAATTAAGTTCATTTAAAACAGATTAACTGTAGATCTGTCTACTTGACCAGGACAGGTTTGTTGTCTTCAGTTATGACAGGAAATGGTAATTTGTCATGCTATTTAGACCTCAAACACCGTCGAAAAACGTATTGAAAATGTATAGTATGTTAGCAATGAGAGGAGAAAATGGCACAACGACATAGAGCTAAATTAGAACCACGTGTGGGAAAGAGAAAGGGTAAACGTGTGTGTCTCTGAGGAAGAGAAAACCAAGCATCTTCTACAAATCTGCCACTGAGCTAGCTCATGAACGATCCTATTAACTCCAATGGAGACTGGGAATTTATGATCTAGTTCATGTAAACTAGTGGAGGTCAAAATAAACCTCAGCTGTCCGAGGTTAGTTCCCATTCATCAATCAAAAATACATACGACTTTGTCTACAGATCTAATGCTGATGCCAAGGAACTGAATTCAGATGAGTTCGGTTTTGGCTCCATGGTGATTTACTTGGTATTCTAACTTAAAAGACAGTAAACACTACACAGAGCATCATCAAGCACTCTGTGGACATCCTGTATACACAACATACAAGTAAACCTCAAAATATTGACTCAAATCACAGATGAAAGGCACGAACCTGACACTAAGAAAGGTTGATTTTAAAGTAATAATTCTCTGAGATACACACAAGACCACAGAGATGACAGACGGAAGTAATTTAAGAAGTGGAGTAAGGACTCCGTCGATATAAGTAGGTGCCAGTCCATTAAAATGTTTTAAAACAAACAACTAAACCTCAAGTGAGATCCTGATTGGGACTGGTAGCTAGTGATCAGAAGCACAATCTTGGTTAATGTGGTTTAAGCCCTGTGTATGCACTGTAATTGAGACAAAGATGAATGGATTTCAGCTGTGTATACAGTTACAATAATTAATGCAGGATGAGAGGAAGGCAGGCATGATTTTCTCTAGTCTGAACAAAACTTTCTTTGACATCACAGGGTTTTTGCTTACTAAATGTGAAGCCTAAGAAAAAACACTAAAGTCTTTGGCATGGCATTTTATGTTTGGTGATTAATGGCCTGGGATTTTCAAAAGACTGTTTTACTTACATGCTTCTTAACATTTCCAAGCTTTGAGACTCCAGCAATGATAGAGAAAACAATGCAAACCCATTGTTATAAAAATTAAGAGAGGACTTGCTGAATCTGCTCTCAGGCAAGGGTTGGGAACTTGTGCTCTCTGGGACCTTGTGAAATTGTGAATCAATAAATCCCTGAGATGTCCATTAGAGTTGAATGCAAAGTCCTAAGCCTTAAACACATGTCAAGTTCAGGATCTCAAGTCATAAAGTCTGAGTTGAATCCAGAGTTCCCAAACCTAAAGTCCAAGTTAGAGGCAAGTTCAGCTTCCTACTATGAGGTTGAGATTCCGATTTCGAAAGTTCATTCATTCATTCATTTTCTACCACGGGGAGCCTGTGCCTATCTCAGGCGTCATCGGCCATCGAGGCAGGATACACCCTGGTCGGAGTGCCAACCCATCACAGGGCACACACACACTCTCATTCACTCACACACTACGGACAATTTTCCAGAGATGCCAATCAAACTACCATGCATGTCTTTGGACCGGGGAGGAAACCGGAGTACCCGGAGGAAACCCCCGAGGCACGGGGAGAACATGCAAACTCCACACACATAAGGCGGAGGCGGGAATCAAACCCCCAACCCTGGAGGTGTGAGGCGAACGTGCTACCCACTAAGCCACCGTGACACCCCAAACTATATTTAAAGTTTGTGTTTGGTATTGAGTTACAAGCCTTAAAGTAACAGTCGAGTGCAGGGTTCAAATCTTTGGGAATCTTAAAATATAGAACAAATTGGGTCCCAGTGTGTCAAGTTTTAAAGTCCAATATAAGTCCAAGAGCTCCAATCATTAAACTCTAAGAAGCCATTGAATCCACATCATGCCCAGAATCTCAGCAACTAAAGTCAGAGATAAATCCAACATTTTCAATCATTAAAGCCCAAATCACAGAATCCAATTCCATTCCCAGAGTCCCAAAATTGAGAACCAGAAAAAGTACCACATTTGAGAGTCCAAGTCTATTTCACTACGCAATAAATTCCAAGATAAATCTAGCTGTTTCAAGTCCAGGAACAGAAATCAATAACTCAAAAACCAGTTCCCAAGCCTTAGAGGAGTCTAAAGCTCCAAGCCATATTAAAATCTAGTCACCAGTTACTAAGTGTGAATGAAGAAACCTTGCTAATATGAAACCTCCTGCTTCCCACAGTGGAATTCCAACTTCTTGTTCTCAACTCATGTTTCAAGTAATCTATTTGGATCTGTATGTATTTAGATTGTATTTAGTTACAGTCCCACTGTTGCACTTCTGTTGAATTCCAACTGCCAATGACATGCCTTAAAGGTACTGGAAAAAATGCGAAGTGTCTGAATTCCCATGAAGCACATGCATGTGATCTCAGTAATGTGTGTTGTCTTATCACAACTTGCTGATACAAGGATGACTTCAAGTGACTCAGGACGGCAGATGGTGAACAGGAAACGGAATCACTGGTGAGTCACTTCAGCTTGTATCTACACCATAAACACTTTCTGGGATAAGGATAAGGCCTGATAAGATGATGATGATGATGATGATGATGAAAATCACACTCCTTTCTTTCCAGAGCCAAACTATGAGCTGTACATTAGCACAAAAATATTCCTAATGTAACAGGAAACATGTCAACACCGAGGTCTGCTTTAATCCCAAAACCCCAAATCCTTATTAATTTTTTCTTAGTCTTAGAAAGAAGGAGAGAGTCATGGGATCTGGAGCCCTGCTGTCGTTTCACCCCTGCCTGGTATAATTTGTAAATGAAATCCAAAAGACTAATGGTCTCCTTTTATTCTTTTGGAAACGTCGACCTATTTGTCCATTTGGGGAGTATCATGTTTCTTTTGTACTCTTTCTCTTTTTACTCATACACATGCAACACATCTTATCATAGTAAACACACAATGAACATCATAAAACAATGAAAGCCCCCACATGGCTCTGCTGCTTTTTTATTTACTGCCCATATCCCATGATCCATCACTGCCAAGACGACACACTTCTAATGCCTTCAATATGGTACAGAGAGTAAATTCTTCCAGCGAAGACCTCCAGCGGCTTTTACTCCACGCATTCTAATCAGGACATATTTCTTCATATAAAGATGTATGGAGCCTTCATAACCTAGCTGGAACTGTTTGTACAAAGGTCCAACCCCATCTCACTCTTTCTCTCTCTCTCTCTCTCTCTCTCTCTCTCTCTCTCTCTCTCTCTCTCTCTCTCTCTCTCTCTCTCTCTCTCTCTCTCTCTCATCTCAGAATGCTGTTTAACATCCATACAGTGTTGGATTAATTCCATAGGAATGCCAGCAGAATCTATCAGAGCGTATATATAGAGTTTTATCCTCATATATCCTGTGTTCAAGCCAAGCTTCCTCTTAACATGTAGAGTCATGATGGAGTGAAAAGGAGTAAAAATGAGTGACAAGACAGTATTCAATAACTAATGTACATTTCCTGAAGAAAATGTGAATGGTGCTTGCACGTGGCAAACCTCGGCACTCGGTCGCTAGGGTGAAATTTTAGGAATTTCCCATTCAAGTCTATGGGACTTTTTTGGCCGCTTTTTCGTCCGGTGTGCAAACGATCCAATCGTTGGTTAGATCGCTTATAAAAGTCATAGCACACCTCTCCTCAATGAGCCGGTCGATTTGACACCTCATTCATGTGTCTAGGACAAAAGCTGCGGAACAAGTTACGCACCAAAGTTTTGTCCGGAAGAAGAATATCTCAACATGCAAGATAACAAGATTGAATGCGATTCGATTTATTTGTACAGCGCTTTTAACTATTCACATAATCTCAAAGCAGCTTTACATTAGTATAGAAACAGAATCAAAATTTGATGTTTAAAGAAGGGCTCAGAAGGGAACCCATTCTGATTTGGTTGATAATGTGACAGTATGTAATTTAAATGTAAATAATGTTCCTTTCTACAACAGTTTGTAGATGAGTGGAATTAAGCACACAAGACCTCCCGAGGAACTAACAGGTTCACCACAGATCCGACACTAATTCGTTCCTGCCAAAGTCTTCAAATGATCGCTGATGAAGTCCTGACCATGAGCTGACTGATGCAGCAGTAGTTTAAAGATGGTGTGAGAGTCTTTAGGTGGCCACATCCACAGCTATCTCATGAGTCATGGGCTGTCCATGCTGAACTATTCCCGGCAGAGTGTACACCAGGTGACGAGGCTCTAACCGGCTGTATGCCGTCAGGACAGATGAAGTAGGTCTGGAGTGATAACAGTCTACGTCAAATGTTTAGCAGCAATGTCTGAGACAGTGGAGACAGATGACCATCCCTGCCCTAATTAATCTACAATAATTAGTGTCAAAAAGCATTGTACAGCTCAACAGACAGTCTGCAGTAGAAAACATGTAGAGATAAAACCATTAGCTAACTGGGTGAGCTTGACTAGCTTAAAGCATGTTAAGATGTCATTTTAATCTTCGGTACTGAGAGGCTGTTGGGCTAAATATATCTGAGTGCTGCTACAGATGGTGTGTAAGTGGCTAAGGGGCATCATTGCTTGACAGCTAACTATGTACATAGAATTCACATCAAGTAAGCTAATGATAACCTTAGGAGCACCTGGATATGCTGGAGGTTGTGATAACAGAGGTGAAGAATCATCTTCTCATCACTAATAACACCACCGTGTGTGTGTGTGTGTGTGTGTGTGATTTCAAGCCTGTTTTCTCTCATTAGCAGCGTCTGTTGTTCGTGGTAGCTATAAAATCCAACGCTTGCATTGTTTATATGCTCCTCTTCAACCATGTGCTTCTCATTTCCCTGTTCCTAATCATCTGCTCATTATCCAGTGAGGTTACAAAGTTCTGCCTTCTTTTTGACCCCTCATCGTAAATCACAGGGTGGTGCGGTTCCTGTCCGGACAGTAGCTATTAAGTAAGCTAGTAGTAGAAAGAAAAAGTGTCTATGGTTGGTGGAAGAAAAGTTTGAAGATGGAGCTGCAAGTGAGGTCAGAAACCATATGTCATGTTTGGATGGACAGTCAACTTAAAGCAGAACAAATACATCATTCATTTTCATGGGAATCGGAAAGACTCACGTCGTGATTGTGACTCTGAAAACTTTTCAAAATTAAGTGAAGAGTCTGATAGGCTTTAGAGGTTATCAACAACACATGGTTTGAAACAGAGCTCCAGTGATAAGACAGACTCGCTGCGGTGTTTATTAGCAGTTTGGTGAGCGCTGCAAACAAGGTTTACGGTGAACACTGGCCTTTAAGAGAAGGACAGACAATAAATCACAGCACCGAGTGTAACATTAGGACCATATTTCTTTTTAAAGATGAAAAAGATTGAGTAAGCCTGAGAGTGTGTGATGCAACTAAGAACTTGGCTGTGTGCTTCAACAACGAAACTTTCTGAACTTTCAAAAAAAAAAAGGTTTAGATTTAGATGTGTATACTTTAGCACTTATGGAGTTTAAGAGAAAAGCACTTAAATAGGTACACGTGTTCCATATGGCTGGCGCATTCTCAACACGTGTACAGTAAATCACGCTCCAGAAAGACGGACTGCTCTTAGTGTTTTACGATAAGAAGGAAAGCGACAGGAGAGATGAGAAGGCAAAGTAACAGCTGGGTTTCCCTTCCAGACCTAATTATTTCCCTTTCCATGACGTCCGAGTTTACAGAAACAAGCTTACGAGTGGATGGTCCTGCTTACGCAACGCTTTGAGATATGATATGACCATAAGAAGTCATTAAAAGCACCAAACCGCTGTGCTGCTTTCCTCATTCTGTAATGGCAATAAATCTGTAATAAATGGAGCAGAGACCGAATCCTGGAGGGTGCTCAGAAATGGGTGTTGTGACACTTTTGGATTTCAAAATTTCTGGAACACTCTGAAACTTTTTTATTGTATATTTTTGTTCGTTTTTGTTTTTGTGCGACAGATATTTGTGCCCCGTATGACAGAAGAAATGTGATAAAGTGCCCTATAGGGAGCACCATTAAGTGCGCTTTATTATAGGTGTGATAAAGTGCCCTCTAGGGAGCACCATATAACAGAAAAAATGCCTCAAGGTGTGTGTCCTTTATGATAGATAAAACATGAAGGAATGCCCTATAGGGTGCCCTTGCATATAATATATATATATATATATATATATATATATATATATATATATATATATATATATATATATATATATATATATAAGTAGCGTTTAAAGTGCCCTTCCATCACAAAAACTGAGACACTGGCCATGTTCACACTGCAGGTAAAAGTGGCCCAAATCTGATTTTTTGGGGTGAAGTGACCAGGTCAGACTTCTTCAGGAGTAGTGTGAACACTCAAATCTTGACCAGATCTGATTTTTTCAAATCAGATCTGGGCCACTTCCATATGTGGTCCTGAATCAGACCCAAATCTGATTTTTCAAATGTGGCTGCAGTGTGAACAGCCGATGCGGATTTGATGCGACTTTTACGTCAATCTACATCGACATTCGTCATAATTATGCGCCGGCGAATCCTTTTTTTTTTTTTTTTTGCGCTGGTGAAAACTTGACAGAAACGTGACTGGTAACGTGTGTGTGTTAAGAGTGTAATATAAAGTGGTTATGTGAACCAGCTCATAATGTTTGCATTGAATACATCACATTATAGCATTACATGATATGTTTGCTTGCACCAGATGATACAATACTTCCTCCGTAACCTCGCCAGCTTTTTAGCGCGACGGCGTGCCGCGTGTGACGTCATTGTTATCGTCCGTTTGCGCATGCGGGTCAGTTCGAAACAGCAAACTGTTCACACTGGTATCTGATATAGGCCACATTTTAAAAGGTCATGTTAACAGCCAAACAAAAACAAATCAGATCTGAGCAAAATATCCGAATTGAGCATTAAGACTTGCGGTGTGAACGTGGCCACTGTGCCCTCATTTGCAAATGAGATGAAATGCCCTATAGGCACTATGATAAAACAAACAGTTAATAATAGTTAATATTTAATAATTAACAAGTTAATGCCCCACAGGTGCTTCTGTTTTTTAATTGAAACCTTTTTTTTTCCTTCTTCTTTTTTTACCCCTTCCCCTCAAGTAGTCTGTATCTGCCCCTTCTGATGGTCCAGTGAGTCTGAAGTGAGGATGTGAGAGATGAAGTGGGGGGTTGAAAGAAAGACAGAAATAAAGATGTAGGTAATATTTTACATGTCTTCTGTCTTACCATCTTCTGTGGGACAGCAGTTTGAGTCATGGCCAGCTCAAAGCTGTGAGCTCCTTTAAGCTGTGCTTTTTCCCAGAGTCTCCTGAGCTGCTGCACACACACATCCTCAGAGCTCAGAGCTTCATTAGTCTTGCTCTGTATACACACACACACACACACACACACACACACACACACACACACACACACACACACACACACACTTCGTTGGCGATAAGTATGTCTCGTGTAAACTAAAGAAACTTGCAAACTCATGTAACACGTAAAGATTAAAACTTACATATTACAGGAAAATAATTAACAATGAAGTATAATGTGATGAAGCAGAGTTAGTCACCACCATTGTCCAAATAACGTCACATCCCAAAGTGTTTACAACAGCAATTTGCCAACGATTACAACTCTTCATTTATTAAAGTGACACATCAAACTTTCTATCTGTTTACAGTTACATAATTAGAAACAGTCGTTCTGTCACGCTCCTTTTTTCTCTTTTGTCTGTCATGTGACTGAGAAAAATCTTCTGAATGGAAAGCATCTATTTTCAGCATTATGTTGTGTAAATCTGTAGGATTCCCGTACAATGTGCCCTCTAGGGTGCCTGTACATGTACCAACATATGATCATGTAGCCTCTAAGTTGCCCATCCAGTTGTAAAAACTACCATTCATGTCTTTGGACTGGGGGAGGAAACCGGAGTACCCGGAGGAAACCCCCGAGGCACGGGGAGAACATGCAAACTCCACACACACAAGGCGGAGGCGGGAATCGAACCCCCAACCCTGGAGGTGTCCCCTGGAGTCAGGTATCTGGAGGGCATTAACTTCTCATTATCAAGGGAGCACGGTGGCTTAGTGGTAAGCATATTTGCCTCACACCTCCAGGGTTGGGGGTTCGATTCCTGTCTCCCCCTTGTGTGTGTGGAGTTTGCATGTTCTCCCCATGCCTCGGGGGTTTCCTCCGGGTACTCCGGTTTCCTCCCCGGGAATCGAACCCCCAACCCTGGAGGTGTGAGGCAAACATGCTTACCACTAAGCCACCGTGCTCCCCTGATAATGAGAAGTTAATGCCCTCCAGATACCTGGCTCCAGATACCAGATAACTGAACTGTGCTCTTTCATACATGACTGAGATGAAGTACACTCGAGGGTGTAACTACATCAAAACATGATCACTTTGCCTCTAAAATGCCCTACCAATGTGGAAAACAATGTGCCTTATAGGCTCCCCATGCAAGAAGATGTGATAAAGTACTCTAAAGATGCTCCATCATAAAACAAGAACATCTTGTAATAGTGAATTGTTAATAACAGATTAATGTCATCCAGGTGCTTGAGTTCAAGATTGCTAACACACTCATGAGGGAAGTGATTAGCGCCTCCTCCAGAGGCCTTCATGATAGTTTTAATGCAATTATTTTCATGGAACATTAAAAGAAGTATCATGAAGTCTTTATAGATGCAGATATCAGTAATACACACTGACCTGCAGAATGAGGAGCATGATGTGGATCCAGAGATGGGGTTGACCGCTGCACAGTGACAAGCTGGATTTCCCGTACAGGCAGTAATGTCCTTTCATTGGACACGAGAACGACAGCTTAGCAACACAGCCTTGCTGGGTATCTGTAACACACACACGCACACACACACACACACACACACACACACACACACACACACACACACACACACACACACACACACACACACACACACACACACACCTTACATCATTTTTCCCTGTTGCTGATGTCATATCCCTGAAGCAGAGGAGTGACCTGGCGATTTAGCACTTTAGATAGTGCTGAGATCACTTTCATCACTGTAAACCTCTCCGGGGATCACATGACCTCGATATTAACCAATCGTACTTGCTGGCGTGCCTGTACAAACTCTAAATGTTTGAGCTGAACAGAAGTATCACTATCAGTGTATGGCGTGTGTACAATGTGTGTGTGTGTGTGTGTGTGTGTGTGTGTGTGTGTAGTGTGAGTAGTGTGTGTGTAGTGTGTTGTTGTTTTTGGTTTTTATTAACAGAAAGGGGTCACATACTTATAAATAAGTGAATTACACCTTCCTTCTGATGTTTACTGCAGGTTTCTAACATGATGCCTGGACACAAGCTGTGAAAATGTCCGTTTTATAGGGAGTTCAAAGGAAAGTAGTCCTGCCGTTTGGGGTAAAAGAGGTTCATATGAATGGAGGACATACAGTATTTAGAGTTACTGTAAACGTCCGTCTCTAACCTGGAACTCATGTAAATATTTAACTGAAGCCACTAATGCACTCTAATAGTGTTCAAATGGGCCTTGTTTCTGGATAACAATGCATGCATTTGTGTAAACTCCTCTGTCTGGAAAATGTTTTATCAGAGCTTTATATCTCTGACTGTCACAAAGAAATGGCACTGCAGACTCCTTCCATCATCCAGATAGAAATGATTACATGTCTGTTTGGAATCCTTTACCCTGAGAATCCGCCATACATCCCTGTGATCCAACTGTTGCCTTAGAAATCGTATTAGAACGAGCGAGTACGAGTCCGAGCTGCTGCTCTAGAAAACTAATCGACACTTTCTGACCAATCACGTCCAAACACTCCATCATCTGTAAGCCATCGAAAACACAAACTTACTAGAAATAATTGGACGCACAACAATACACTTAGTCACCTTATCAATAAATGTAGTATAGTCATTTAATATAAATGACATGAATGTGACAAAAAATGTGTAGTGCAAAAAAAAAAGGCCCACTGAATAAAAACAGGAGATAATTTAACACTCACGGATTTGATGGGATATTACTGAGTATGCAAAAGAGGAGAAAATAACAAAATTTTTGCACACAGCGCACACATCCTTTATTTCACGTAGTGACTTCAAACTGTCCATGGGTTTCTGTGAATTACCTCAACATATTTCTGCTGAACATATTTCTCTGTTGCAGTTTCAACAAATTCTGACGACTATGAACAATCCTGTGTGTCCTGCTGTCTCACACACACACACACACACACACACACACACACACACACACACACACACACACACACACACACACACACACACACACACACATGGTGTTGCATGGATAACTCTGCATGACACATTATTCTTGAACAGGAAGTCTGCTCTGTCTCTGTTTGAACAATCTCAAATGCACCACAGACTCTGCTTTAGTACCTTGGTAAGATGATAACATTTCTTCTTAGGAGAAACTCTGAGTTGTTTAAGTTGTGTATCGAGCCAGAGATGTGATGCACATGGACACTTTAAGGACAAAAATTAAAACCATACTCATTTATGAATATTTATGTATATTTCATTTATAGTTTCATATTTTATATAGTTTTTTATATAGTTTATACTTTTTTATTTATTTATCTAACTCATTTCGGTTATATTTTTATCAGTAATTGAATACCGGACAGCATTGTTGTACTCTGTATGTATGTGTATGTTCATTCATTCATTCATTCATTCATTCATTCATTTTCTACCGCTTATCCGAACTTCTCGGGTCACAGTGAGCCCGTGCCTATCTCAGGCGTCATCGGGCATCGATGCGGGATACACCCTGGACTATACTATACTAATTGAATACAGGACAGCATGTTGTACTCTGTATGTATGTGTATGGGACAAATGAAAATTTATTTGATTTGATTTGATGTCCAACATGCTGATGTGAGAAGCTGGGACAAACAGGGACAAAACTCAATCCTGACAATTCACCGCCCATCTCTGACTAGGACATAGACCACTTACAACCAGCAATCTGGCTTCACGCATCTCAGAAGAAGCATGTGTTAGCTTTTATCCTCTCTGGGTGGTAGATGTTGTTTGATAGCTCGCTAGTGGAAAATTGGCAATTGAACAAATTTGTGGGAAATGGTGGTGAAAAACATGATGATTAAATTAACCTTGATATTTGTAATCAAATAAACTCGAATAATGCAGCTGGAATTATCTGTCTCCTAATACACACGCATCCTAACTCTAATCTCAATCAATTTAATTTATGTTATATTATACACAGCACTTTAAACCATGGACACAAATGGTCACAAAGCAGCTTTGTAGATATCTGGATAGAAAATCTTCAGTGAGCAAGCTGAAACTGACATAGGCAAGGAAAAAACTCCCTGAGACAACGTAAGGAAGAAGAGAGGAACCCCGAGGGGAACCGGATTTAAAAAGGAAACCCATCCTAGACCTAATCTGGGATTATGACACATTTCTGCTCTATAACTGTAATATCGATTGAGGATGTTATAAGGCACTTGAGAAGGAGCACCATTAGAGTTTTAACATTAAGTCTATTGTATCAAACTGAACTTAACAGTGGAGACTTCCAAGGAATGTCTTTGTGGTACTGTACCATCCACAGTGATCTTGAAGTGATCCGTGCAATGAAGATTCTGGACCTCCACTGAGATGAGGCTGACTCTATGAAAATCCTGAGACATCTACAGATCTACCAGCTCCAGTTGGACTCCGATACCAAGAGGAGATCTGAACTCCATGTGATCTTTACACCAATTCAACACTTGTTTGACTGTATATTTGTAATCTCACCCCCAGTTCCACCCAGATGAGGATGGGTTCCCCTTTGAGTCCGGTTCCTCTCAAGGTTTCTTCCTTACCAATTTAAGTTTTTCCCTGCCACTGCTGCCTGAGTCACCTCAGACTTGCTCATTGGGGATAAATAAATACATACATACATACATACATACTGTACATACATACTGTACATACATACATACATACATACATACATACATACATACTGTACATACATACATACATACATACATACATACATACATACATACATACTGTACATACATACATACATACATACATACATACATACATACATACTGTACATACATACATACATACATACATACATACATACATACATACATACTGTACATACATACATACTGTACATACATACATACATACATACATACATACTGTACATACATACATACATACATACATACATACATACATACTGTACATACATACATACATACATACTGTACATACATACATACTGTACATACATACATACATACATACATACATACATACTGTACATACATACATACATACATACATACATACATACATACATACATACATACTGTACATACATACATACATACATACATACATACAAACTGTACATACATACATACATACATACATACATACATACATACATACATACTGTACATACATACAAACTGTACATACATACATACATACATACTGCACATACGTACATACATACATACTGTACATACATACATACTGTACATACATACATACTGTACATACATACATACATACTGTACATACGTACATACATACATACTGTACATACATACATAATGTACATACATACTGTACAAAAATACATACATACATACACACATACATATATACTGTACATACATACATACTGTACATACATACTGTACATACATACATACATACATACTGTACATACATACATACATACAAACACACATACATACATACATACACACATACATACATACACACATACATACATATATACACACATACATACTGTACATACATAGATACATACATACATACATACATACTGTACATACATACATACATACATACATAATGTACATACATAATGTACATACATACTGTACATACATACATACATACATACACACACACACTGTGAACTAAATATATCTTAATTCTTTACTATATTAACTCTATTTCTCCTTATGTTTAACTTCTGTTCTATGTTTATGTTCTGTAAAGCTGCTTTGAGACGAAGCCCATTGTAAAAAGTGCTATACAAATAAACTTGAATTGAATTGAATTGAATCTTTAGGCTCTCCTCGGCAGCTGATTTATACGGGGTAGTATTTATACCTTGGGGCAATTCATCTTAACCAGTCCATACCCTGGCATGTTTTTGCCTTGACCCTGAACCTTTCACTGCTTTTATTCAATCAAGCAGGTATTGTTCAACCCCACGGCATCTGAGTGTAATATTATTATCAGTTTCCACATGTTCTAGTGAATATGACTCAACCCTGTACCTCCTGCTGTCAAACCCACACCACACACACACACACACACACACACACACACACACACACACACACACACACACACACACACACACACACACACACACACACACTGATGTATTACCTTACTATAGCTCTGTGGGGGAGATGTGAAATTATGAGTGTGTAGAAACATAAAATCTGCAGACTAACAGGCCACAAAAATGCAGGAGTCTCATGATCTGTGATGAAAAGTATAGTCTACATTCTGAACTGTTATTTTAACAACTTCTTATATGTCAAGTGTCTAAAGTGTTGGTGCTTGCGAATGAGAAACTGGTAAAGCAGGAGACAGGAAATGACGGAATTTTACCGTACATATTTACAGCGGGTCTATTCGGACGGGATCAGTATTACCTGAGGTAATTTTTCCGGACCTTTTTACAGAAGGTAAAAGTTGCCGTAATCTTTACTGACATTGTCTGTAATGATTACCGAGATGTCACATTCGGAAGGGACTAAAATCACAGAGAAGCTCTGGTAATAATTACTTTATACCCACGTCCCCACGTAAAACTAATCCCGTCCGAATAGTGCTTAAGACCCACTCGCTAATCAAGTCTCCTCAGCCAAAAACTTGTTGCTTAATCCTCACAAAGTGGCACCAAATTTCCAGTACTCTACTCTTAACCAATTCTGTCAACCTAAATTCTTATTAATTCAACCTAAAGTGCCAACCCATCACAGGGCACACACACTCACACACTCACACACTACTTACAACTTTCCAGAGATGCCAATCAAACTACCATGCATGTCTTTGGACGGGGGAGGAAACCGGAGTACCCTGAGGAAACCCCCGAGGCACGGGGAGAACATGCAAACTCCACACACACAAGGTGGAGGTGGGAATCGAACCCCCAACCCTGGAGGTGTGAGGCGAACGTGCTAACCACTAAGCCACCGTGCCCCCCAAATTAATATTCAATCCTGCATGTCCTTCCACTGTTCAAACAATACCATCCAAAACCCAATCGCTAATCAATCCTCCTCAGCCAAAAACTCAATCTTTACTCTACTCTTCATCAGTACTCTCAGCCCAAATCCTATTCATTACTCAATCCTCTCAACCTAAATCACAATTGTTCACTTGATCCTCCCGATTATAGCCCACACCTTAGTCAATCCTTTCAGTTTAAATCCCACTCAATGCTCTCGGGCTACTACACTTGATCTACACTGTGCAAAACTCACTCACTAATCAATTCCCTGTAACAAAAAACTCACTCATCATTCAATTCTCTCAGCCACAACACTCCTATCTAGAATATGCCCAATGAATAAGCAGCAGCATCACAAGTGCCCTAGTTATTCAATCCTTAATTTATAATACACTTGTTATTCGGTCTCCTCCCTTGACGGTTCACTTGACGTTTAATCCTCTCGGTTTATAAGCCTGTTTATTAGTCAAGCTTCTTAGTTACAGTCTACTCACATCATTCAATTTATATTTCAGTCCATTTATTATTATCTTACCCTTAAGTCTATTAAGTACTCAATCCTCTTACACGGTTTACAGTTTACAGCCCGCTCTTTACTCAATCCTTTCTAACCTTGTTATCTAATCTTATATGGATATTTTATCTTATCTTAAAATCAATCTCATTGCTTAATCTTCTCAGGTAAAAGTTCACTCAAAATTCAATTCTTTTTTTGCCTAAAACTTTCCAACAGTCTAAAGCTCATATGCTCAATCTTTTCAGCCTTATGATCACACACAAACTCTAGCAGACTGATGAATTGCCTTAATGTAGCTGTGTGGGAGAGTGTTAGGTTACATCGATGTGGAGAACAGGAAACCTGACAGAGAACTGCACAGCAACTGAACACAAGTTTTGGCCTTCGAGTCGAAAGCCCCCCCAGTACCCAATTCTTTTAGGGCTAAATTGCTGTTTCTGAAAAGTAGGCATGAGAGACAGTTAATGCATTATGATAATATATACTAGTAGATAAGGCTCAGTCTATCCTGTCTGCTTACGCTATCAATTATCACGATTATTACTATATCATTACATCTACATGCTGTGATAGTCATCGAGAATCAAGGGGAAAGTGTAAAGGACAGTGGTGAGACCGGCCATGCTGTATGGTTTAGAGACAGAGTCACTGAAGAAGAGACAGGAGTCTGAGCTAGAGGTAGCTGAGCTGAAGATGTTGAGGTTCTCTTTGGGAGTGACAAGATTGGACAGGATTAGAAACGAGTACATCAGTGGGACAGCTCATGTTGGACGTTTGGGGGACAAAGTTACGGAGGCCAGATTAAGATGGTTTGGACCTGGTGTTGGACATGGAGCTAGAGGTCTTCACGGGTCCACTTAAATACGAAAACCCGAGGTCCGCCCCGAGACCCGAGCGGGTTCGGGTCTAAAAGTTTCACGTGTGCCTCGGACACGGGTCGTGTATAATATTAGCGGCGTCGGGTCTCGGGTACTTTAAAATGAATGTGTTTTTACCGAACGGACCCGAGAAGACGCAAACTACTGTATCTCGTGTGAGTGCATCGACTCGAGTCATTTTTCAACCTCTCCACTGTTTGCCAAGACCGCTTGCGACATCGTGTGACTGGCGGTGAGCTAATTTTCGCTGAAACAGACCTGTCAATCAATTTTGAATCCACGCTGTAGCGGTTACACTAAAGAATAGAATAGAACAGGTGCATAGAAGCCTTTATTATCACCACATATACATTACGGCACAGTGGAATTCTTTTCTTCACATACCCCAACTGAGGAGGCTGGGGTCAGAGTGCAGGGGCAGCTATGATACAGCGCCCCTGGAGCAGGGAGGGTTAAGGGCCTTGCTCAAGTGCCTAGCAGTGGCAGCTTGGCTGTGCTGGGCCTTGAACCCCGATCCTCCGATCAACAACCCAGAGCCTTAACCAGTTGAGTCACCACTGACCCTAAAGTAACATTCGGGTCCAGACGAGTAAAAAAAATATTGCCGGCGGGTCGGGTCGGACTCGGTTCTAATTTTTTCGGGTTTGTCTCGGGTCGGGTCTTTCTTAAAAAAATATATATATATATTATGCACGTCGGGTTCGGGTAAAAAGTGATTCGGGTCACTTCGGATCGGGTACATTTTTTTAGACCCGAGAAGACGTCTACATGGAGCTGCCAGGCAGGAGGCAAAGAGGAAGGCCAAAGAGGAGGTATATGGATGTAATTAATGAGGATATGAAGCTAGTGGGTGCAAGTGTTGAGGATGCAGAAGATAAGGATAGGTGGAGAGAGATGATTCGCTGTGGCGACCCCTGAAGGGAAAAGTCGAAAGAAGAAGAAGATTACATCTACATGCTAAATCACTGCAGTTTGATAAAATGCTAACATCTTACTAGCTTGGCCAAGCAGTGGTCTGAATGATGTAGCTGTGTACCTTCGATGATGCAACGTTCAGGGATCGGGATCTTCGTGACCATATCTGCGCAGAAGGCTCGGATCTTCTCCAAGTTGTCCCCCAGATGTTTCCGGAGCCGGTCTCTTTCCAGAGGGTCCGTGCTTTCTTTCTGAACTCCCTCCTTATTAGAAGTCCGGCTCTGTTGCTCTTCCTGAGCAGAGGAGTATGCTGGGCAAGATTCAGGAAAGAGACTGGGCTCAATCAGGTAGTCCTCTGTGTTTACTTTAGCTTCTGTGTCCTGAATGCAGTCAGGATTAGCAGAATGTGACTGTGCAGCATGTGAAGCCAGGCTCTTCAACCTGACAGAGAGGAAAGAGGTTAGTGGTCATAGAGATGACTAAGAAAACATCAATCTGGGCTTAGTTCTCTGGAACATAGCACTTGACCTACTGTAGCTTATTAAAACCTTCAGCAACATAGCTTACACGTCGTTCTGACGAAACACCAGTGTGAAATATTTTGGTTATAGCCTGTAAAGTTCCACAGAACAATATATTAAGATATTCTTTAAATAACCAACAAGGGCAAGGTAAGTTTTGACCTGACACAGTAACCTTTCAGTAAGCAGCTGATACACAGCGTGCATTAGCTTCAGCAGTCATTAACGCAGCATAAAGTTCAGTCTCAAATGCAAACCAAATGCTCTTCAACTGCACATTCCTCTACAACTATTTAGTTCCCCGACTCTGCAGGCAGAGCTAAATGTACCATCATTATCTTTTATTATACTGGAGTGATGTTGAGCTCTGGATTCTGACTGGTCAGAAGGTGTTGATTAAATTTCTAGAACAGCAACTCTGGCATTAGTGCACCTACAGTATAAGGAGGTATTTATTTAACACGTATGAAGAGTCTACAGTTTCTTCACTTCATAACATTCTGGAACAAGTTTCCTGAGATCTTCAGAACTGGACCATAATCCCACCCACCGACTGAACCTGATGTCTCGGCGCTCATCTCGTGGCACTTGGCCCAGAATATGACACCTTTGGAGCCCTGGTGTGTCAGTCTCAGGTACGTCCACCTGAGCCACCTCCTCCTCCAGCTTCTCCTCAAAAGCCTGGATCTTCACGTGAAGACTCTGGTCTTCAGCACGCTTTCTGGAATCGTCACGCTGCTTCGGATCTGCAACGTCCTTGTTTTCCCTTATACACAAAAGCATCGAACTTCTTCAGATTTTAGATGTTCTACAGCATTAGTTGTAAATATGAACAGATAAAAATCCTATTCTTACATTCAAAAAATAACTGTTAACAAGACAAAGTGCTGTTGTTCAAGAGAAATAAAATACTTCAGGTTTGCTGCTATAGCAAAACTTAATGGTGGAGCGGTAACAGTAACTCCATCGCACCACCCCGTCTTTGGTTATTGCAGTTTAAATGCATGACACAGGTTTTTATTCCTCAGCTAAGCGATCTAACCTCTAATGGTGAAGAGAGATTAACTGAGACGTTTCTTAGCATTTAGCGGTCAACGCAGTTAGAAAAACAAAAACCCAACAAGGACATGAGAGAGAGGTTTCAGCAGTCAAAATGATGGAGCACACCATAATCATGACTCCCATCTTTCCTCCATTGCCACTCTATTATTTTGTACTCCCTTTATCCTTCTGTCCATTTTTATCTAAAAAAAACCCTACATTTGACATTTATTTCTTAAAGACATTTTATCCCAGAAGCTTCTCTCAGCCTGCTTTATTTAGGGAATTTGATTCCAGAGTTAAATGTGAAGGAATCCATCATTTTTTTGTGCCAATAATAATGCGAAAGTTGGCCGACCGCTTAAGTGTTGTCGCTATTCTGGGATCTAAATAAAGAGGAAAACATCCAGGCAGAAAGCTTGGAAGCAGTTGATATGATAGTGTAACAAAACCACTGTGGTTACGACACTAATGGCTTGTTTCTACAATTGTATTATTGATTCCTTTAGATTCTGAGCACAGAGTGACAGCAAACAGAATTTAAAGTGAGAGAATAAAAGGAAGAGTGAGAGAAAGAGACTAGAGAACAGATGGAAAAATAAATTTAAAAAAATGATATGTAGTGTGTGTGTTGAGTGCATACGTGTATGGTGTTAAAGTATCAGACTGTAGCCTGCGTCCCAGCAGACGTGCGATGGCGCTGAAGCTGTTGCTCATGCGGTAGATGTCTTTGGCACCGTCACCAATGATGGAGGTGTAGCGTTCGGTCAGGCTGTGGATCTCCAGCAGCACTGTGTGATGGACGCTGTGCTCCATACAGGCCAACAGAGACACCAGGTACTGTAGAGCCTTGCGGGCCTGATCCTAAGAACACACACAGTATTCAGTGGTTAGCACTTAGTGGTTAGCACGTTTGCCTCACACCTCCAGGGTTGGGGGTTTGATTCCCGCCTCCACCTTGTGTGTGTGGAGTTTGCATGTTCTCCCCGTGCCTCGGGGGTTTCCTCCGGGTACTCCGGTTTCCTCCCCCGGTCCAAAGACATGCATGGTAGGTTGATTGGCATCTCTGGAAAATTGTCCGTAGTGTGTGAGTGAATGAGAGTGTGTGTGTGCCCTGTGATGGGTTGGCACTCCGTCCAGGGTGTATCCTGCCTCGATGCCCGATGACTCCTGAGATAGGCACAGGCTCCCCGTGACCCGAGAAGTTCGGATAAGCGGTAGAAAATGAATGAATGAATGAATATTTTATAGTTTAATCAGTGCAAGCTACTTCCACCTGCAATGCAGTACACTCACCAGCCTGCCATGACAATGCATGAGTACATCAGTTACTCATCTATCACGCTGCTTTTTTGACATCCGGCCAAAACAAGTGGAAATCATTTCCTTTTATGAAAAACTAGAATCAGCCTTGGCAGCTTCATCACTATATCATTGACAACAGATATGGATCAAAAGGGACGGAGAATAAAATAGAGAAGTCACCGAGACTATAATAAGCAGAGGTCAGCGTATAATCACGGTTTAAGGTGACTAAGTAAACATGTCAGAGTTTTCCAGGAATCTGGGGAATTGACTACACATGTAAACATCTGGGAGCGTTTAAACCGGACACCAGATCGGCTCCAGAGGCCTGCTGATTCAATAAAGCAGGATTCGAATCTCCACTTAGCTCCACTTACCGTGCCTGATAAAAGAATCGTTATCTAGCCAAAGAACACATTTGATTCACTTTCTGCAGAAAAGTTGATTCAGAGTCAAATCGCTTTCTTAACGCACTTGAACCAGATCCAAATAATCTCACTCAGATGCTCGCTGACTAAATAAGTGTGCGTGTGTGTGTGTGTGTGTGTGCATGTTCTGACCTGTCTAAAGTATCACAACAATGTGTTAAATACACCCATTTGTTAAGTTTTATTGACGTCTCTCTTTCTACAGAAACTCAGAGATGCTTCTGACTTTAGCATTAAGTTTTTTTTCTTAAATTTAGAGGGTCCACGATACAAGCACACTGAAATAAACTTTACATATATAAACAATCATTACAGCCACCATGTGAGCCTTGCAACTATTTATTAAACTTGAGCCCTCACCAGCGATGTGGTACTGTATCATAAATAATTACCGACGCAATTCGGGTGTAACGGGAAGGTGCTTAATGCTCATTAAGACGTCACAGTAAATAATTTCCCCTCTTGCTTGGCTGACGATCAAGCAGCTCTTCCTAATGGCTGCACCTGCTTCTCAGTGTGGCAGTATTTAATGGAAGTTTGGAGAAAATGTGTCAATGTTTGGGCAGCTAGTCAGGGCCATTACAGCTCAGAGTGAAAGCTACACCTCAGAGCCATTAGTGTGGCTAACGCCGGTGTGGAAAAGTCAGCGTGAGTCACTCACACTATTGATACTCCACATGGGAGCCATGGGCACTGCTGAAAACATGACTGCAGGAACACAAGATGCTCTCTGTCTGTGTGGGGACCATTTAAGTTAGTACACATGTATCTGAAATCAGCACAAGCTTCGTTTTCCAGATGGCTGTCCGACGTTAAACCTTTAACCACTGGAACGACAGCTCAAGGTGATTATTAAATAAGGTCAAACTCTGTCGCAATAGGAATAGCATCTGAGGTACTACATCCTAGACAACAGCCTAATGGTTAACTTTAATTTGAGGCTTAATGTTAAGGCTCTGAGCTTTGGCTGACTGGTTAAGGCTTTGCATTAATAAGTAAAGGTTAAGGCATTGAGTTGAGGCTTATAGGTTAAAGCTTTGATTTAAGGCTTAAAGGTTAAGGCATCGAGATGAGGCTTAGGGGTTAAGGCTTTAAGCTTTGGTTTATTGTTTAAGGCTTTGGGTTAAGACTTTTGGTGTTTAGAAGATGAGTGTTTAGAGAATTGCAATATTAAAATCTGAGTACTTCCAGGGAGCAAACAACCAGCCAATAACCAAGGCCCTTAAACCTTAATTACTTCTACTGTATTCAACCTCTTAGATTTAAGTTGATTTGGATAAAAAGGTTAGGTAAAGAACTTTGGTTAAAAGCAACAATTGGGGAAAGGTAATCCCAGATTAGACGTCTGTAGACGTCTGTAAGATGCATGGTTTATTGATGAAGTCAACATGTAACATTCATTTATTCATCTTCAGTCAGCACGGTCAGGGTCATGGTGGATCTGGAGCTTGTTTTCTGAGCACAACTCAGAAATTGAATACCAGTACATTACAAGGCATCATTCATGCACTTGGGGCAATTTACAATAATCAATCCACCTCCCGGGTACCAAAGAACCTGGTGAACATATTATACACTTACGTTTTAACCCATTAGCTAAAACCTTTATCTAAAAGCAAAACAGACAAGAGATAAGATGAGAGTCTTGCACAATAACCTAAAATTGAGAGCTTAGGACTCAAACTAACAATGTTTCAAGCAGCAGTTCCCAAATGCATAGACAGTGACCTGAGCTAAGAACTAAGCAGCAGGAACCCTGGAGCTGTTAGACAGCAAGGCTTCCTGCTGTACTGCCATCAATGTGTAGCATTCATTCATTCATCTTCTACCGCTTATCCGAACTTCTCGGGTCACGGGGAGCCTGTGTCTATCTCAGGCGTCATCGGGCATCGAGGCAGGATACACCCTGGACGGAGTGCCAACCCATCACAGGACTCACACACTCACACACTCACGACAATTTTTCCAGAGATGCCAATCAACCTACCATGCATGTCTTTGGACCGGGGGAGGAAACCGGAGTACCCAGAGGAAACCCCCGAGGCACGGGGAGAACATGCAGACTCCACACACACGAGACAGAGGCGGGAATCGAACCCCCAACCCTGGAGGTGTGAGGCGAACGTGCTAACCACTAAGCCACCGTGCCCCCAATGTGTAGCATAATAAATGTAAAACTACAGATCTGTGGGCACATAAATAACACTTTGTGGCTTTAATATTAAACATATTATTTCCATGAACATGCATACAGTAGCTTCCAGCTTCCCCTTGCTGAATTCACACACCTGCTCTTCTGAAAGTAAAACAATGTCCTTGCCAAACACTCCAACAACACGACTCTCTGCTCAGGCCTCAGTGTTTACAAGGCCATTTAGTGGTCAAGTATGACATGGCAAAAAAAAACAAAAAAAACAGATTCGTTGTTATTGTTACTACTAATAAAACAGTGGTTACAGCACAAACACGAACGAAGCACACAAACACAACAGTGAGCAAAGATCCATTTGTGGAGATATGAGGTTTGTGTAGCACGCTGATGGCACATAGCTATAAGCCGCATGCTACTCTAAATGTGGATCTTTTGAGTCATAAACGCGAACATCTTTATTTGTTATTTTCCAGAACATCGTTGTTTAGAGACGTTCGCTTTCTTTTAAACATGTTCAGCCAAACCAAGCTTAGAAAACCAAACAATGTGGTGGCAGATTGACAAACAGCTCCTGGAAAACGGGTACTGCTTCTCCCTGAAGTCCACTTCATGCCTCCCTGGACGCATTCTGGAAGCCTTAATTATATTATGATTACTTGAAGAAGGACATTGGTCAGAGCACGTGATGAATGTTCCCTCGGAGTGCAGTTCGCTGGGGCGCATGTGGTGTCCAAATGCCTGCTCTCTCCGACATACAGCGGCGTCACGTGAGGTTCCTTTATTAGTCCTGCAGGATTCCTAGTACTGCAGAAAAGCTCGGTGAGGTCATCGCATGCACGCTCCATGAGGAATGTCAGCAGAGTTATTTCCCCTCTCCATCTTCTGACAATGGATCACTGGAGATGCTAATCATCTAACATCTAACATCTCAGTAACACAAAATCACAGTGCACAGATTTATAATGCTTTTATAAACTGATGTTAATGTTAATTCTTAATGTTACAGAACAACTTGTTGGAATGCCATTTGTTTAACTTTTAATCAGGAAAATATCACGTGTTGTTATCTATCTATCTATCTATCTATCTATCTATCTATCTATCTATCTATCTATCTATCTATCTATCTATCTATCTATCTATCTATCTGTCTGTCTGTCTGTCTGTAGGTCGGTT
The DNA here is from genome assembly GCF_022655615.1 of Tachysurus fulvidraco. Classification (NCBI taxonomy): domain Eukaryota; kingdom Metazoa; phylum Chordata; class Actinopteri; order Siluriformes; family Bagridae; genus Tachysurus; species Tachysurus fulvidraco. The sequence continues at coordinate 25,885,695 of NC_062530.1, forward strand.
TATCTATCTATCTATCTATCTATCTATCTATCTATCTATCTATCTATCTATCTATCTATCTATCTATCTATCTATCTATCTGTCTGTCTGTCTGTCTGTAGGTCCGTTTATCTATCTATCTATCTATCTATCTATCTATCTATCTATCTATCTATCTATCTATCTATCTATCTATCTATCTATCTATCTTTCTTTCTGTCTGTCTATCTATCTATCTATCTATCTATCTATCTATCTATCTATCTATCTATCTATCTGTCTGTCTGTCTGTAGGTCGGTTTATCTATCTATCTATCTATCTATCTATCTATCTATCTATCTATCTATCTATCTATCTATCTATCTATCTATCTATCTATCTATCTTTCTGTCTGTCTGTCTGTCTATCTATCTATCTATCTATCTATCTATCTATCTATCTATCTATCTATCTATCTATCTACCTATCTATCTATCTATCTATCTATCTATCTATCTATCTATCTATCTATCTATCTATCTATCTATCTATCTATCTTTCTGTCTGTCTGTCTGTCTATCTATCTATCTATCTATCTATCTATCTATCTATCTATCTATCTATCTATCTATCTATCTATCTATCTATCTATCTATCTATCTATCTACCTATCTTTCTGTCTGTCTGTCTGTCTATCTATCTATCTATCTATCTATCTATCTATCTATCTATCTATCTATCTATCTATCTATCTATCTATCTTTCTGTCTATCTATCTATCTTTCTGTCTGTCTATCTATCTGTCTGTCTGTTTGTCTATCTATCTATCTATCTATCTATCTATCTATCTATCTATCTATCTATCTATCTATCTATCTATCTTTCTGTCTGTCTGTCTATCTATCTATCTATCTATCTATCTATCTATCTATCTATCTATCTATCTATCTATCTATCTTTCTGTCTGTCTGTCTGTCTATCTATCTATCTATCTATCTATCTATCTATCTATCTATCTATCTATCTATCTATCTATCTATCTACCTATCTTTCTGTCTATCTATCTATCTATCTATCTATCTATCTATCTATCTATCTATCTATCTATCTATCTATCTATCTTTCTGTCTGTCTATCTATCTATCTATCTATCTATCTATCTATCTATCTATCTATCTATCTATCTATCTATCTATCTATCTATCTATCTATCTATCTCTCTGTCTCTCTGTCTGTCTATCTATCTATCTATCTATCTATCTATCTATCTATCTATCTATCTATCTATCTATCTATCTATCTATCTATCTATCTCTCTGTCTCTCTGTCTGTCTATCTATCTATCTATCTATCTATCTATCTATCTATCTATCTATCTATCTATCTGTCTGTCTGTCTGTCTGTCTGTCTTGCTGTCTATCTATCTATCTATCTATCTGTCTGTCTGTCTGTCTGTCTGTAGGTCGGTCGGTCTATCTATCTGTCTGTCTGTCTATCTATCTATCTATCTATCTATCTATCTATCTATCTATCTATCTATCTATCTATCTATCTATCTATCTATCTATCTATCTATCTATCTATCTATCTAAGCCATCTAGATACTGGCCACTTTCTCAGAAACCTGGACTTTCATGCAGTTACCTAATCAGCCAATCATGAGGCAGCCTTCGAATGTATAAAATAATGCAGATGCAGGTAAAAAGAAAAAAGCTTCAGTTAATGCTCACATCAAACATCAGGACAAAGAGTAAGTCTGATCTCTGCCATTGTAACCGTGCCCTGGCTGATGGTGCCAGATTGGCTGGTTTGAGTATTTCAGAAGCTGCTGATGTCATGCTAGGATTTCCACACACAACAGTCTGTGGTGTTTACAGAGAACAGTGTGAAAAACATCCTGTGTGGAGGATCCGCAGGCCGAAAGACCTGAGAATGAGCAGACCGGTCTGAGCTGACAGGAAGTCTACAGTAACTCACTGTTTAGAACTGTGAAGAGTAGAACAGCATCCGAGAACATCAAATTTTAAGATGGATGGATACAACAAAATATCAGACCACGTCAGGTTCCTCTCCTGAACAGGACGCCATGGATACAGGGGATTATATGAGTTTCTGTAGACGTCCTCTCGGCTCAGACCAAACTGGATTTAGAAAGTTTATGAAAGACTCGGTCATATATTCTAATGAGACATCACTTGAAATTAACTGTATATATATATGAGTCAATGTGTTTGTGAAGTGGGCGGAGCTTAAAGATATGTTATGGTTAATTTACTTTATCATAAGTGAAAAACTACTTTTGAAAGTTTTTTTATTTTGATATCGATATTACTTTTATTCATTTTTATTCAGTGCCAACCCATCACAGGGCACACACACACTCTCATTCACTCACACACTCACACACTACGGACAATTTTCCAGAGATGCCAATCAACCTACCATGCATGTCTTTGGACCGGGGGAGGAAACCGGAGTACCCGGAGGAAACCGCCGGGGCACGGGGAGAACATGCAAACTCCACACACACACAAGGCGGAGGCGGGAATCGAACCCCCAACCCTGGAGGTGTGAGGCGAATATGCTAACCACTAAGCCACCGTGCCCTCCCCCTTGTTGAAAAATTGATTGACATAAATAAAATGGTGATTTCAGGCAATTTTTCAGACACCCTACTTACAGTTTATCTGACGCTATCTTGGAGAGCATATAAGGGTTACGGGCCTTGCTGGACTCTTGGTGGACGTGGGATTAAAACTTGCAACCTACTGATTGGTAGTGCAACACCTTAACTACAAGGTTACCACATCTCTTGCTACAGTCCTTACCCCATCTCTTACCCCTACAGTCTCGGTGTGTATATTTGCCTGAACGTCCAGTCCATCTGTCTACAGCAGCCAGTCAGACTACAGCGATGCAGCTGAAACACATTTGTCTGCTCCTGTCACACTGCTACAGTGCTCTAATGTGATTTGATGGATGTTTTGTGGTACATCGCACTCACTTCTCACACTCATAATCCAACCATTAATCAGACTCAACCATCTGCATCGCTTCAG
>NC_062530.1:25898712-25903712 GCF_022655615.1 Tachysurus fulvidraco
ACCAAACAACCAATTACAGTTAAAACAGATATACAGCACAGTAATAAAAGGGATAAACATTCCGACTAACACGAGCAACAAAATCGTCTCTCAAAGACCTGGAATAAGTAACGAAAGAATGCTTTGTTTATAAAGTCCCAGCACTGAAAATATGTTGTGGGAAAATGTTGTCAACAATCTGTCAAACTTATGATTCGAAAACATGACTCAAAAAACAAGCATCGAACCAGTGAACAGGAATGTAGCTAAAGAAGGAATAGAACACTCATGTTGTGTAATTATAGTAAAATAATCAGTGACGGAGTGATGTGACAAGAACGAGTTATCATTCTGAAAAGGAATGTTTTCCCATAGCAGCACATCCTAAAGTGTGTAGGAGGCATAAAGTCAAATGTATTTAATATTGTAAATATAATGTTTACTATCTCAACGTTCATGTTCACTTGTTTAAGGTGTTTTGTGCTCCCCCTATGGTGAATGGGAAGAGTTGCACCTGACTTGGCACTTCCTGTAGGTAGCCATTTTAGACAGGAAGTGAGGTGGGAAGGGGGAAGTGGGAAGGGAGACCGTTTTTTACCTACATACACAATCTGGAGTTGGATGTATCTTTTTGACTTGGAATTGAACTCTTTGAATAAATCATCCTCATTTCAACTATGGAGTAGTGTCAACTTTACTTTACCACCAGAAATGGATACTCAAAAGCAAGCCATTACAAAGTGTTTTAATCCTCTTATAACACTGCAATTTGCTAACAATTACACTTTCTTTAACACGGCATATATTTATTTATCCATTTATAGCTACATTTAATATTGTGGAACATCTGAGAGTCAGGTTTGTTCCTGTGTTAACATTTACAGTATGTTACAGCAGCTACAAACAGCATGTCATGACCTCCTCCGTACTGAAGACTCTGAGCTTCTCCTCTGACTTTTACAAAGTGTTGAACCTTAGACTTCTTCCAGTCGTGGCCTAATTGTTAGGGAGTCTGACCCCTAACCCTAAGGTTGTGGGTTCGAGTCTCAGGACCGGCTACAACTGAGGTGTCCTTGAGCAAGGCACCGAACCCCCAACTTCTCCCTGGGCGCTGCAGCATAAATGGCTGCCCACTGGTCCGGGTGTGTGTTCACGGTGTGTGTGTGTTCACTGCTGTGTGTGTGCATTTTGGATGGGTTAAATGCAGAGAACAAATTCTAAGTATGGGGTCACCATGATTAGCCATTTGTCACGTCACTTAAACATGTCTTTGCAAAAGACTTGTCTATGTGAAGTGTTACACAGGATTTAAAGCTGTTTGTTTGTTTGAAGGTCCACTCTATTGTTCATGTCCCTGAACAGTGAGTTAATACGTTGGGGTGTTACAATGGGGTGTTAGAATAGGTCTGTAACTTAAGGAAGCAGGAGGTACCAAGCATGATATTTGAAATAACAGAACCAAGCATGATATTTGAAAACCAATGTTTGCGCATAATGGGACAAAAAGCATGACGAAGATTTGAAAAGAAGAAATCTTTGAAAAGTCGGTTCCATAAACAAAAGCACATGGAGTAAACACTATGCAAACTAGATGTAAGGGGAAACCAATGACTAGCGCATTAATAGAAACCGATGACTTTGCATTGCAGCTGGAATTCTTTGAGTTGCTGTTATTGATTGTTCAGTAGTGTGGAGATGCTGCTGGAGCAGCACAACATCCACTCTGTCAGATAGCATTGCTTTTTTGGGCCAAGGCAATAAAAGATGAAATCTATACATGCATACATACATATATACATATATACATACATACATGACTAAAAACATTAAAATGTAACCTGTGCTGAAAGTCTGTGGCAAGGAATAAAGTGCATTTGGGATTCTTTGCTGGATTTGAATGATTTATGGTTTTCTGAGATACAGAGGTAAAGAAGTATATTGGAGTGTTTACAAGAGAAGGAAGGAGGCTCTACGACTCGGCTGTGTATAAACGCTCTCAGAGCTCGGTTCTTCTCCCACTGCAGTCTTCTGAACCCCAGCCCGTCACATTCCACCCGACAAGCTCGTAAATACTGTACTCTGTGCTTATAGATTGTGTGTGTATGAACATGTATGCACGTGTGCAACATCTGGGACGTTCATGTCAGCGGGGACACAAGATGGATGCAGTGTCTCCATCAAAGCTGTGTAAAATCAGCTTGTCAGGCATCGCTGCAGGTTTGGAGACAGAGTCAGAGCACCGTCTGGGTGTTTGCTCCTGCTATCATTAGTTTTGCTTATGGATTGCATTAACTCCTGAGCGATATGTGTTTTAATGGCTGTTTGAGGGATCTGTATGAAATCCAGATGTGGATGTGATCAAAAAAAGCAGCAGGATCAGATCATAACTATCTGGCATTGTTTTATACACTCTTGTGTTCTAAATAGGATTTTAGAAATCCTATTTAGAACACTATGTCCAACAGAACCTTCCTTCCCCATAGAAATGGTTTTATCTAGAAGTTTTTAAACTTTTATATTAAAACGGTTCTATAATTTAAAAATGTGTGGGGTGAAATGGGTGCCATTACTTTTTGGATTTTTATATCTATCTATGTTGACAAACAATTCTTTTTTTTATGAGAGTTGAGCCTGCATCGTGTTGAGCCTGTGTTCAGATGCTCTTGGTAATGTTACACCACAGTGGTCTTAAATCCTGGATTCTGATTGGTCAGAAGGTGTTGAATAGTCTTTAACAGTGGCTCTGACACATATTCACGTAAGCTAGCAGATAAACAGATCTATATCTGTCGATATGGTGAAATTTTTCTTTTTCTTTTCTTTCTCATGGAAACAGAGTGAATCATTGAACTGAACAACAGAAACGGCCAATTAGCAACCATGAGCGTGGTTAAAAAAGACTCGTTACTCATCCTTCGTTACTCTGTACGTCAGCTTCACACGGCTACTGGATGCTGGAAGAGAGAAACTTATTGTGCTTGACCTCCACTCATGGTGTAGGTGCCAGTGGCATTTCAATTCAACAGCACGTTTCATTCCAGGATGGAAGATGTCATGCATCACCGAAGCCCGTCCTCTTCAGGGACAACAAGGCCAGTCTTTTCACGCTGCACTGACTCAGGGCTTTCCAGGAGTTTCCACATTCCATAAAACAACGCTTCTGCATGTTCTGCAGGTGGTTTTGCAAACCTTTGCAATGGAACTGTGTTAACCACACAGATAACCATCATGCCTGAGGAACAAAAAGAGTGGTACACACTCGCAGCCTGGGCAACAAAACCCTGTTACTCTGCACAACAAGTTTATTAGTGAAGCGAAATGCCTTTGGTCTGGTGTGAGGGCCATGGCTTTGGCTTTGAGGTTTGCTAACGACATGACAAACTCTTCATGAACTGGATACTCTGAATTGAACTCTATATTGCCTGAAGGCATCACTGGGTTCTGAATTTTATGTTCGAAAGATATCAGGTTTGTTCCTTATGAAACTGTTACTTCCCTTCCTCAGTATGCTCAGAATGTCAGTATTCCCTTGCTTAGTATGTTTAAATGAAACCCTGCTACAGTACTGTATGTTCTCTTCCTAAAGAACCTCGATGAGAAGGTGATAATTCAACTCCGACAGCTTCAAACCGAACTCTAGCTTGGATCTGACTCTGAATTCCTCGTCTGCCGGGAATGAAGCAAACATGCGATTCGTTTTAGGTTCTGGTAATTTTTTTGTGAGCTGCTACTGTAAAGTGAATGGAGCCGAAGGACAGAGAAGAAGCACTGCAGAATCTGGAGATTTGAAAGAAAAAGAAAATGCTGGATGCAATACTCAAGGTTTAACGCAGTGGTCCCAAACCTTTTTTTTCGCCACGGACCGGTCAATGTTTGATCATTTTACCGCGGCCGGCTGGGGGTGGGGGTGGAGGCTATACAATTAAATTAAAATGAATAATTTTAATGTAATTGTATTTAAACATGCCTTTTTAAGTCACTACAACGCTAAATCAATGAGAACCCTGAGCTTGTTTCTTTACAACGAGACGGTTCCATCTGGGGTAATAGGAGACAATGACACCCGAAGTGTGTTGCTTATGTCCAGTTTATTCTGTTGTTTTGTTTCGGTTGCCGTCACTGCAGAAATCCCCGCTTCACACAGATAGCATGTCGGAAATGGCGATAGGGATGTAAGTGCTGTGGTGACAATCTCAGGGTATTCCGCCATGACTTTAATCCAGAACACCGGCAGAGTTTCTAACTTTCTAACGACGTCTGTTTCGTGCTCGTTTTTGGTCATTTGTGGATTAAATTTGAGCAAACACAATATACACGTACACCAAGCACTGTTAAACATGACAAAGTACCGGTGAACAGAGAGAAGAGCGATACACACCTTCTCTCTCCACCAAAGCTACGACACCACTGCCGTTTGCAGCCGCTCAGCTCCAGACGTCACCTAAACCCGGCCCGATAACATGATATTTTGATATACTTGTATATCGATATCATGATATATATTTCATGCGCGGTATTGGTGAGGCTTTAGGTGACGTCTCTCAGCTCCCGGTTAACCTCTCGTCCATGGAAAGTCGCACAAACCTGAGAGAAATACACCACAGTAAATAAAATGGAAATAATTTAATGGTCCTTGGGCGGCCCGGTACCATTTGGTCCACGGACCGGTACCGGTCCGCGGCCCGGGGGGTGGGGACCACTGGTTTAACGCAGTCTGGTGAACTTTTGAGTTGTACTGACCAATGGAAAAACATTTTTTTATTGAGGACGTTTTCGGCCTTGAATATCAACCATATCTGTAAATCTGTACTGTACTGTAAGGTGGATGTGTCTGTATTGAAGAGTCTGAAGGTCTGAGGAATGGAGCTCCTCCTCTGGATCTCAGTTTTAGCCATCAGCCTCATGTTTGTATGGGTGGAATCTTGATTGATGATTTTAGCAGCTCTGGTACTGCATTGCCTGGCGTAGACATCATGTAGAAATAGAAGAGCAAACCTGCAGACCCATCACTCATTAATGAG
>NC_062530.1:25906212-25918712 GCF_022655615.1 Tachysurus fulvidraco
TCTCTCTCTCTCTCTCTCTCTCTCTCTCTCTCTCTCTCGTTTTATTCTTTTTTTCAGTACAAGTACAAATCTGTTAAAACAATTACAGACTTAATTATAGAAAAATAACAGAATTATTTTAAATAAATCATATGCTTTATATGGAGGTTTGTGGGCGTGGCTTTAATCACAGATAAAGAGATAAAAAAATCTACATATATTCAGAATTGTTTAATGCACGTTTTCTAATAAAACGTTTCCTTGTAAGGTCTAAATGACACCATGATCTTTGAATCGAATCACTCATTAATTCAGAGAAATTAAAATAGGAGATAGAGAATAGGAAGGAAGGAAGGAAGGAAGGAAGGAAGGAAGGAAGGAAGGGAGACACGAAGGAAGGAAGGAAGGGAGACACGAAGGAAGGGAGACACGAAGGAAGGACGCGCGAGTAAGAAAGATAAATGGAACGAGATGAATGAGTGAAAGAGAGTGTAGAAGCCATGCTGAAGTAATTCTCATCCTAAACTTCTAGAGAGAAAAAACAAAACAATAGACTCATTGTGAAATTGTTATTTCTATCCATCAGTTCTGTCTCTTTTTTTTTCTTTCCTTTTCCTTGTCAAACCCCCACGCCGCTCTTTTCCTGCTTTCTCGTAACTGCTGGAATGGCAAATCTGTAATTACCACATACGCTACCTCCAACGAAGTAGGCTGACTCCTCTCTGTGTGTGTGTGTGTGTGTGTCTGTGTGTTTATATAGAGCATGCAGCAGCTCTTTCCAGCTCACTTTCCATTCAGCTCCAGCTCACTCACACACACACATAAGCACCCGAGAGCTGCCAAAAGATTGCTCAGCATTTTGCAGAGAGAGAGAGAGCGAGAGAGAGAGAGAGCGAGAGAGAGCGAGAGAGAGAGTCTGAGTCAGACTGTACCTCAAATTCAAACCCTACTCTTGTAGCGTGTTGTACTCTCCGAGCCAGACAGCATGTCAGCGTTAAGGATTGTCCAGGTGGTGTGTATGGTGGTTTTGGCGAGTGTGGTGATGCCTCAGGTTTTTGGCGAGGACTACGAGGACAGCTACTCCGACCTGTACTACAATGTGATCGGCAATGGAGAGCAGGATGAAGGTGAGAGTTTTTAACCTCAAACACACTGTAACCTTCACTCAACATCCATCATACAAACTTTTTTTGTAACCAGGGTTTTTGCTCCGGGTGTGTGTGTTCACTGCTGTGTGTGTGTGTGTGTGTGTGTGTGTGTGTGTGTGTGCACTTTGGATGGGTTAAACGCAGAGAACAAATTCTGAGTATGGGTCACCGTACTTAGCCGTACACACCTGGGATTAAATCAGGATTGTGTGTAGGTGTGTGTGTGTGTGTGTGTGTGTGTGTGTGTGTGTGTGAGTGAGACACATCCAAGAGCTTTCAAGAAAAAAAATGGGCAAAAAAAAAAGATGTTCATAGAGGATTCAGGCAGCTGTACAGAACGTGCGTGTGTATGTGTGTGTGTGTGCATATGTGTGTGTGTCACTAACTTTTTATAATCTAACAGATACTGTAAGAATATTTTCACTGTATAGAATCTAGCAAGCGAAAATATCTTGAATATAGTCGAATGTCTATGAAAGGACATAAAAGTTGATTAACACATTTCTTATTTCTGGTTTTTACATTTTCAACCTTTAAACTGTTTACTATTAGCAGTTAATTGTGATTCCTTACAAATTAAGGCTTAAAATAAATAAATAAATAAATAAAAAAAGGTTTAGCTAGAAAAAGTGGGAAAATAATAAATAATAATAAAAAAAGTTTTTTCCAGTTAAAGCTTTAACGAATTAATGTGAGTATTATACACACACACACACACACACACACACACACACACACACACACACACACACACACACACACACACGTGTATAAGTGTAAGATAAGAACCGTATGCTTCCCCCGACCCCGACCTGACTCGCCGTCAGTTTTCATACGAATCGAGTCGTTACGACGTAATAAATCTCTGCTGTAGTGTGTAACACAAAACATCTGAGCAAATCTGTTACTGACTAATCGGATAAGAGAACTTCGTTTTTTTCGGACAGAGATTTAGCTTCATATCATTTGCTTTTATTAAACCAGATGAAACACGGTGAGACTATCTCATCCGAGCTCTGGCCCGAGAACGCGGCAGGTCAGACGCAACGAGCCACAATTAGACATAACAAATAACAACAAACAAACAAACAAACAATCAAAACCCAGAACTTTCAGAGCGAAACAGCTCTCTGGGGTCTTTACAAAAGCCGTCTCAGTGACAGAACATCGGATTCTGACTACAATAATGTATATTATCATGCATTTTTGTTTCCAACAGTACATACACTCTTAATAATAAAGGTTCTTGAATGGTTCTCTGAAGAACCTTTAACATCCATGGATGATTTCCATCACATAAAAAGGTTTTCTGTAGTGATAAAAGGTTCTTTAGACTCTACAAAGTTCTCTTAGGTTCTATGAGGAAAGGAGTTCCTTTAAGAACCGTTTACCGAAAGATTCTTCTACGGCATCGCTGGTAAAAAGCGGGTTTCTGGAACCTTTCGTTTTAAACATGTACTAAAAGGAATGAAAGAGAACAAGAATGAGGAAGAAATTATCTGAACAATGAATCGTTAGTGTTTTGATGATTATGTGACCAGATAATTAAGCCAGTCAGCAATCTTTGGAAGGACGATTGTGTGTGTGTGTGTGTGTGTGTGAGTTTTGTGAGTGTGTGATGTTTATGCCACAGTCGGCTGGAAGCTTAAAGGTCTTTATGTAATGACGTAAAAACTCAGAGGCCCCTCGGCACACGAGAAACAAAACCTCCCTCTGTAGTTCTGCGCTTTAGGAACAAACACACACACACACACACACACACACACACACACACACACACACACACAGCAAGCAAATGTCAATGGTAAATCACAGCACGGATGAACAGCATCGAACACCAACCGCCTCCTCCAGTGATGACTGAAAAAACATTTCAGTGTAGGAGAAAGAGGAGGAGGAGGAGGAGGAGGAGGAGGAGGAGGAGGAGGAGGAAATGTACTACAGATCATCACTGAGCAACTCTTTTGTGTGGGTGGCACATAAATTGGCACATACAAATGTATTTATTCATTTATTTATTTATTTAAGAAGCAAAGAAGTTAATAACATTAACACAATTCTGCTCCATTGTCGTCTTTGTGTGTTCCAACATGAAGTAGTTCACTACTTGAAGAACCTTTAACAAAGGAATGTTGGACACTCCATGACTCAACGCTAGCGTACTGGAAAAGGGGTCTAATACATTTTCAGGATGACCGACGACACTCTGTTGTATGAGACGTCTTACAAACGTTTTTTAATTTAGCACATTCTAAATTCTAAGTGGCATCGCTAACTTCCTGTTAGTAAAAAACCTTAGTGTCATGTTTACGAGGACACGACCCTTCTAACGTTCATAATTTAAATCTAACGTTTCCACCCTCACAGCAGACACCCCCACCACCAGCCCAGCCAGTCCCTGCACAGTTCCTGAGTTCAGCAAGTGGGACAAGCTCTTCACCATGCTGGAGAACTCTCAGATGAAGGAGAACATGCTGCTGCAATACTCAGACGACGTCGTGAAAGTAGGCCTGCAGTCTCTGCGAGCCGAGGTGCTGGAGATCGTAGCGCAGAACAGCAGATCCTGCGCGGCCGCCGTAGAAAGCTCGACGCGCCGGGCCGCTGCGCATGCTGAGCAGAAACTTCTGCAGGCCCTGGAACATGTGCAGGATGCCGTGGCACATCATCAGGCACAGTATGATGCAACGCTCGGGCAGATCCTGGAGGCGTCTCGGGAACAGGTGACACAGCTGGATAAGGTGGAGCAAAACTGCGTACATGACCAAGTTAAGAATTTCCAGACCAGAGATGCGAAAAAGGAAGACAGAAGACAGCTGCAAGCCATCGCTTCTGAGCTGCAAATCATACAAGAGAAGCTGAGCTTCTTCGCAAGAGCCACAGCTGGACAAGCGCAGCCAGCAGGTAAATATCAAACTATTTAGTCTTAAAAATGTTTTTTTTTAAAAGGTCATTAACCAAATACAAGTAGAGAAAGTGTTTATAAGATGTTCAGTATGTTGACATCGTGAATAAGAGTGCTGGGATGAGTAACAAGCAGCAGCTCTTGGGTAGAAATATTAAGAGATTACGCACTCAAGCAAAAGTGGAAATAATTAAACTGTGTTCTGAGGAAACAAGACCACAACACACTGCGATGAAAACCTGTTAACGTCCAGATTCAACACATTTTAACAATAGCTTGAACCAAAAGCAGTCAGAGTGGATTGTGTGGGTTGTGTTACACTTGGACACAACACATCTGTTAATCAGGACAAAACTCTCAAATCTCTAATCCATGAGTCAGATACGAAGATGCAGAAGTAATATAATCTGTGTGTCTAGAGGAAAGCTGGAGCTGATAAGCAACAAACGCCAAACGACGATGGGAGGAAACCGAAGGAGTCGGCGTTCCTGTCAGCACTCACTTCGCTCGACTTTGAAGTACGGAAACAAAAGATAAACACGACGTCTGGAAGAACAGAACAATTACAAGATGTCATAACTGAATACAGATGAAGAAGACCATGTTGAAAGAATTGGGGCATCGTGAGATCCATCCATACCAGCACACACACACGCGCACACACACTTGCTTCGTTTTTCTTAGAATTAGAGATGCCCTGTCCTGCTGGACTCGTTTCAGTAAGCTACACACACACACACACACACACACACACACACACACACACACACACACACACACACACACACACACACATCCAAACGACCGACCATCTGGAGAAGAAATTTATGGCCGTTTCTTCCTAAACAAATGATGTAATAAACTCAGAACACTAACAAAAACAGGAGGATGCCTCCGGATCCGGGGATCTGCAGAACGCCCCTCAGCGGGAGCTCGGAGTGGGGCAAACGTGACATTTCAACAGATGTTTCGAGGAAGATCTGGAAGATTGCCGACTTGTTCAAACGTTCCTCAGATTGCTGAGGTGCAAGACTCGATCAGAAAGAGAGGATTTATTTTCAATGACTTCAGAGGTTGACCTTCTGAAGGAGTACGTCGATGTCCTATACGCACTTAATTCATCAACAACTGGCTTTGGCAGTAAACTTTTTCCCACTAAAAGAAAGCTTAAAATCCTCTTAGACACTGGATAGACTTTCACACTTTGGCACAGCTTACCTCAGGGATGAATGCAAGTACGTCTAAATCTAACATTTCTCTTTCTCTCTCTCTCTGTTTCTCTCCATCAAGGTTGCGACATGGCCCTCTTCTTCCCTATGCGCTCTCCAAAGATGCATGCCGAAGTCATTCCCGAGCGCTCCATGAAGACTCATTCTGTCACCGTATGCCTGTGGATTAAACCAACCCAAATGTTCAACAAGACCGTGCTGTTCTCATATGGCACCGTGTCCAACCCGCTGGAGTTGCAGCTGCTGCTCAAAGGACGTAACGCCCACTTCACGGTCGGAGGTGAAGCTCATTTAGTGGAGGCACGCCGTGCTGCAACCGAGGGATTGTGGGGACATTTGTGTGGGACCTGGAGCTCTGAGCATGGCCTGGCATCGCTGTGGGTAGACGGCCACAAAGCAGCAAGTTCTCCAGGTGTAGCAGAGGGACACGAGATTCCTGCCGACGGCGTCACCATCCTGGGCCAGGAGTACACCGGCGATGGTCTGGCCAAAAGGTTCGGCGTCCAGGATACTAAAGCAGGAGAGCCGTTCACAGGGAAGCTGAGCGGCGTTAATGTGTGGGACCGCGTCCTGGATGAGAATGAGATTTTGGAGCAGGCACAGGAGGACGGGATGAGCTGCGGTTCCCGTGGCAACCTGGTGGCCTGGGGCGTGTCTCAGATCCTGGAAAAAGGAGGCGTCAAACTCATCTACTAAAAAAAAAAATCCTGCACCAAATCTTCTCTCTTTTACACACTCACAATAATAGCTCTCTGTACTACCACATTACCACATCCTGCAAAGATCAACAAAACCGACTCGCTTCTAAGGCCACTGTCTTTTCCAATAGAGTAACAGTCTGCATTTTTCTGAGCATAGGGACAACGTTCTCACTCCGTCAACCCGAAGACAGCCTGTGTATCCGTATCGTATTTATCCGAATGTTTACATTCAGCTAAAGTTTTTGTCCCATAATCTTTTGAAACTACGTCATGTTTTTTTTTTTTTTTTTTAAATGAAGTAGATCGTTTTTCATTTCTTGCTAAAGGAGCTGTGTAAAATGTTTACAAAGTCTCTTAGGAGACTTTACCTTGGATCTGTTAATGTGAGGAAATGTACTATACTGTATTTTTGTTAATGAAATGAAAACCTATATTGTATATAGATCTTTTTTTTTTCTATTAATAAAGGTGTGAATAGGTGGAGTTTAATAAATAAAACTGTTAAATATAGTACATGCTGGATTTGGAGAGTATTTCTTTAACCTGATCCTTATTCTTACATCTACACATTTTGGATGTCGTTACTGACTGATACACAGTATTTACTCAAGGAATAAAACACATCGGGTCGTGCACGAAGGTAAAAACAACCTACCTGTACTGTATAGTGGTGAAGTGGGACGTGTTTTATTCCCGTTATACCTCAGACGTCTATTACGTCTGTGTACTATGTGACGAGATAAAGCCTTCTCTTCTATTCTACTAGAAGTGATATATACATAGAAAAGTTCCTCAAAACAGAAATGCTTAGTTTTTCAATCCACGCGAATGTTTGCATCTTCAACCCCATTTCGTGCCCCCTACTAAAATTCAATTGACTCAAAAAGAGTCATTTTGGTAATAAACACATATAAATTCATTTGTTTAAACTGATTGGAAATGTCCTGCAAGACATTTTGTTTGTATTCAGTGAACACGAGCGTATCGGTTGAAAAAAGGTTAATAATTCACCTCGCACTGGAGACCCCTTCCATAAACATTAAACAGTCTCCTAAAGAAAAACCTTTGGACTGAACGAGTGTTTTTAATCTGTAGACCGTCTGCCATACACATCCCCATGAACTAGCTGTCGCTATGGAAATATAAATAAATAAATAAATAAATAAATAAATAAATAAATAAATAAATAACATATGCGGTTGGCGTGTTAATATAAGCCTAGGTTTTTATGTCCGTGCTGCCCGTAATGCTTTAGACCGGAGTAGGATGGTAGTTAAGAAAGATTTCAGATCTAATAGATAGATCGGAGATAGATAACAGCTCCGCCAGACGTTACAGTCTCTCTACAGTCTCTCTAGACATATTTGGCAAATATCAGGTTTTTCATTTTCATAATGAATGAGGTTATATAGAAAAGAGATCTGATCCTCCTCAGTCTAGAAACCCCAGGTGAAGGCTGACAAGCTCGCTACATTCCTAAAAGGATGGAACTCATAACGAGCGTGCCCTGAGGAGCCCGCACTCACTCGTGTACTCCTGGGAGTCCTGCACATTTAACAAACTCCAGACCTCCGCCAGCTCTCTCACACTTCCTGTAGTATAAGTTTACATGAAACTCCCGCACCGATGCTCAACGACGTGCTCGTGAAGAAAAAGGACTCTCAGGCTGCAGAACCGAGCCAGATATCAGAACTGTGCCAGATATTATCTGTATTCGAGAACCGTAAGGAGAAACGCTCCCGGTTATCGGTTTGTACCTGACCTGACCCGACCTGAACTCCGGTACCTCGGCTCGAGCTTGCTGTGGGAAGTGTTTAGAGGTCAGTGATCCCATGTGTGCCTGAGTGACAGTGGGTCTGGATGTTGTTAATGAGAGAAGGAGAAAGAAAAACAAGACGCACTCAACGCTTCAACGCAGACGAGCGTCTCGATGCGTCCAAAAACCAGAGCCAGCCCGATGCCGCGGCCCTACGATGGCGCAAGATGGATAATCATTAATACGAAACGTGCGGAAAAAATCCGTCCATGTTGTACTGTGATAAGAAAATAATCACGAAGAGTAACTTTGACCTCGATGACGTCCACACCACGAAATCTTCTCAACAATTATATTTTTTTAATTAATAAGCAACGTAATCATCATGACGGAAGAAAAGCTCAGCTTGTCATGTTACTGAGAAACTTGACAAAGTCAAAGTTACAGCTTTGCTTCTGTCCAACTGAAGACTCCTTCCATAACCGTTAAATAAACATCTCATTACCGAAACCTGCAGCTTATCAGCAACTCGTTTTCATTTCTAAAACGACAAACGTGTCACTCGTGTCTGCTCGGCTTGCTGGCGAGCGTCCGCACTTATCGCCGCACTCGCTTGTTGTGGGCACAGATTGGGTAACTAAAATAAAATGCTGGGCACACTGTCATGCTGTTCACAGTCAGCCAAAGATATATCAGCCTTCATTTACTAGAGCTGTTGATCGGTGATCGCCATGACGATTTCACAATTGCTCCTTATGTAAGGCTTTTTACTTGGCTGAGCCGGTCGATGGCGAAAGCCAACTTGGAGCACTCTATTTTCTCTCTTTTTTGGAGATGTTTCTCTTTTAGTGTACAGATCTTAACAAAGCAAAAAGCAGCACGTATATTCTGTAAACACACACACACACACACACACACATACACACATATATATACTCCAGCTATATATTCTCTAGATTATGCTGCGAATGAATGGTTAAAGGCTTTCTGCACCCCATTATGTCACTAACTGCTGTCGGGATTTGTTAAACAAACAACGTTAGGGGGTCTGTGCTGGTCTTTGGTGCCTGTTTGGTTGTGGGGGTGGAAACAGGAAATGTGTGTGAAGCAGGCAGGGGTTTCTGTGCTATACGCTAACTTCCAGCCACCCTCATTAGACCGCATTGGAAGACCAGCTACGTGCTCTGTCTTTCTCTGACTTTCCTGCAACTACTGTAATCTGTCCGTCAACATGCACTGCCCAAACATCTAATGAGCGTTACAGTGAAGAGGTTTTATCAGGTGTCCTCCTGTGAGCACATGAGGAGGTGGTTAAGCGCTTTTAATGTGATACTCTTAGAAGTAGTGGGCTGTAAAAGCTCTTGGCAGAACAGCACGAGGGCTGAAAGGACAGGGAACGAATACATTTTTTTTTTGGTCTGGACATGGAAGATGTTCTGCTACTGATGATTTATGAAGAGAAAAATAAAATAGAAATTTACTTAACACTCTAGGAGATTTTATCAAACCTTGGATTCTGATTGGTCAGACTGATCGGTGCTAAATTGATCACAGAGCTTACGATGTACTGGTGCGGTTGTGTGTTGGATTTTACCTCTCGTGACCATACAACGACCCGGTTTACCTCACCCCTTCCATACTCTGAGACAGGGGGTAAAGGTCACCGCTTCCTATTAGCCTGACAGCCACGGGGTGTCTCGGTAAGGTGAAAGCCTTTAATAAGGAGTGTTTGCTCTGAACCACTCATTTCCTGGTGTTTACCGGCTCCATCATCCTTACTGCGAGATGGTATTAGAGGTTACCTTGATAAAATTGAGTTTTTTAGGGACGAGAAAACACACACACACATATTATTGCTCTAATATTTCTTTCTCCTGCTGCAAGGACAAAGAAAATCGTCCTCAGTACCACAGACTCACTACTAAAAGTATCATTATCTCACCGGTAGAACAATCCATCCAGGAGTTCCTGTGTTTAAACAGCTGAGAATCGAGGCACGGGATCACACAAACTATTCACTCTACACATAATCCACTACCACATACATCTTACTACAGGTCAATCTGAACAATAGATTCAGAGCAAATGGTTTTTTGCATTTAGTCACAGTTGAAATTACCGCGTTCATCTTGCAAAAGGAATGAGAAATCGAGCTACATACCGAGTCCAACAACTTTCATTCGCATCCAAATGGCTGCCACGAGCTTAAAAAGTTTCTCCTACGAGACTGAATCTGGCTTGAATACGCCTCCAAAAGATTACACACCCAGCGGGAATTGTTTCACGAAGACCTTTAAACGAGTAAAGCTGTCTTTTTTCACTACGTGAAAGTAACACGCCACGGTTAAAAAGGTTTAAATGAGATGATAACACTGATTAAACTGAGACCTCACACTCGCCGGAGAC
Source organism: Tachysurus fulvidraco (assembly GCF_022655615.1). Taxonomy (NCBI): domain Eukaryota; kingdom Metazoa; phylum Chordata; class Actinopteri; order Siluriformes; family Bagridae; genus Tachysurus; species Tachysurus fulvidraco. The sequence goes on from NC_062530.1 coordinate 25,916,334, forward strand.
AGCCGTGAAGCCCGGTTAACTGGATCGGTGTCTAAAGATAAAGTGTTTTACGATGCAACAAAAACCTTTGTCGTAGAGCATTATTGTTGCTATAACGACAGCTCGTTTCGCTGAGAGGATATTGATGATATTGAAGGATTGAGGAAACGTGCGAAAGTTTTAAGTGTGTGTTCTGTGCATCACAAAAAATAAGAAGAATGAGTGTTTGTGTGCGCTGTTCTGTTGTTTTCTCACAATAAAGGTTTCTCGCTGCTCTGTAGGTGGCCTGATGTGACCCCTATGACTTTTGACCTGAACCATACCTCCCAGTATGCTGATGATGATGGCCTGGGTGTGCTGGACCAGCAGCTCTGCCTTGGCGATGGCGGCCAGGCTCAGGTAGCTGGACATGTTGTGGCTCAGCTCGCGATTCCCCTGCTGCAGGAAGCGCACGGCCACCGGGACGGCCAGCGCCATCATCGGGGCTCGGTTATAGTTCTGTACACAACCCAGACACACACACACACACACACACACACGTTTGGAGAATTATTCCGTTATTCATCCTTAAGCATTTAACTTAGTATCTAGAGTCGATTCTAACAGATTAGCTCAGGACTCAGAAATATTCATCACTACCGTAAGTCAGCGTAAGCCACCACATCCTGTTCTGTAATTTGCATACTGAAACACGATTGGCTCGTGTGTTTTATCACGTCATAACCCTTGTATGTGACTGTAGTATATCGTATGATGTTTTTTTCCATCCGAGCTCCTTGTTTTTCTTACGAGATCGTCATCGAACCTCTGCAGTCTGTTTGTAATAAGGATTAGAGCCACATTATGAGACTTTCTGTAGTTCTTCATCATCCCTCCTTCATCTTTTCGTCTGAACATGGAGGCGATTCAGCGCACAAGGACACCGGTTTCCTTCGGTTTTAGGTTGCAATCAACTAAAAGATCACAGACGGATAGAGACAAACTAGTTCTGACCAAAAGCATGCACACATTACTGATCATCAGATATTTACACAATCACACATAAACTGTCCAAATGAAAAATCTAAAAAAGCTGAAGGCCATCGGTAGGGTTTGTTTATTTATTTATTTATTTATTTATTTATTTATTTATTTATTTATTTAGGAGAGCAGAGTGAAATGCTCTGATGCCCCCAAGTGGACACCATGAGATCTTTAGCACCATTTAACTGCATTAACATGAAGTACAAGGGGGCGCGGTGGCTTAGTGGTTAGCACGTTTGCCTCACACCTCCAGGGTTGGGGGTTCGATTCCCGCCTCCGCCTTGTGTGTGTGGAGTTTGCATGTTCTCCCCGTGCCTCGGGGGTTTCCTCCGGGTACTCCGGTTTCCTCCCCCGGTCCAAAGACATGCATGGTAGGTTGATTGGCATCTCTGGAAAATTGTCCGTAGTGTGTGAGTGTATGAGTGAATGAGAGTGTGTGTGTGTGTGTGCCCTGCGATGGGTTGGCAAATCGTCCAGGGTGTATCCTGCCTTGATTTGCCCCCGTATCAACCCTTTGCCTGCTAGGATGTGCTAGCTTGTGTTAACAGGAGTGAATACTCATGAAATCATTCACAACATTTGAATGTTTTTTTATTTATAGATAATTGCACACTATACACATTTGTTTTTCCTCCCATATCAACATTACGAGAGATGTTGAACCCTTGCCTGGCACAGAGGGTGGGGGGTAAATACTTATGGAAGGCTGTATTTTTCACTCGTGCAGCTCGTTCTCAAGAGTCCCAAAGAGAAGAGATTTTCAAAGAGAAGGCTGTGTGTGAAATGTAGCTCATTATAAAAACCGTCTCTTTAATATCCATCTTCTGCTCTGATCAAAGACTTGTGCAAAAATAAATAAATAAATAAATAAATAAAATTCATGCCCCCGAGTGAACTGTCTAATGAATACTAATCTCCAGCAGTTACCCAGCATGCACCGATCTCCTTTATCAGCTTAGGTAAGGATCAATTACTTTAATAAATAATAATAAAGCTCATGCAGACTTTATTTTACAATTAAAAGTTACCTTAACAACAACAACAATTACCTGTAACGACACTAAAGAAGAGAAGCAAAAGATTTGAGCTTTTCTATGGAGATTCTGTGCACATGTCGGACTCTATGATACAGAGTGAGCGTGTGTCTGTCGCCATCTACCGGCCGGCTGCTGTACTACTGAACGTCACTCTAACACGCACGTGACTCATACTGTATGAGGCATGAATCCACAATCCACATGTGTACGTGTTTTTTATCCATCTATAATGTTCTGTGAATCCGGAATGTACCTTAAATTCATTTTCTCATGCAATAACTTTGTTCTATAGAGATTTAAGTTGGTTTCTGATCATTTGATTGACAGCTAGAATTGATCA
>NC_062530.1:25923712-25928712 GCF_022655615.1 Tachysurus fulvidraco
CCACTGTTCCCAACAACCAGTCACTAATCACCACTGTTCCCAAAAACCAGTCACTAATCACCACTGTTCCCAACAACCAGTCACTAATAACCACTGTTCCCAACAACCAGTCACTAATCACCACTGTTCCCAACAACCAGTCACTAATAACCACTGTTCCCAACAACCAGTCACTAATCACCACTGTTCCCAACAACCAGTCACTAATCACCACTGTTCCCAACAACCAGTCACTAATCACCACTGTTCCCAAAAACCAGTCACTAATCACCACTGTTCCCAACAACCAGTCACTAATAACCACTGTTCCCAACAACCAGTCACTAATCACCACTGTTCCCAACAACCAGTCACTAATAACCACTGTTCCCAACAACCAGTCACTAATCACCACTGTTCCCAACAACCAGTCACTAATAACCACTGTTCCCAACAACCAGTCACTAATCACCACTGTTCCCAACAACCAGTCACTAATCACCACTGTTCCCAAAAACCAGTCCCTAATCACCACTGTTCCCAACAACCAGTCACTGATCACCACTGTTCCCAACAACCAGTCACTAATCACCACTGTTCCCAACAACCAGTCACTAATCACCACTGTTCCCAAAAACCAGTCACTAATCACCACTGTTCCCAACAACCAGTCACTGATCACCACTGTTCCCAACAACCAGTCACTAATCACCACTGTTCCCAACAACCAGTCACTAATCACCACTGTTCCCAACAACCAGTCACTGATCACCACTGTTCCCAACAACCAGTCGCTGATCACCACTGTTCCCAACAACCAGTCACTAATCACCACTGTTCCCAACAACCAGTCACTAATCACCACTGTTCCCAAAAACCAGTCACTAATCACCACTGTTCCCAACAACCAGTCACTAATCACCACTGTTCCCAAAAACCAGTCACTAATCACCACTGTTCCCAACAACCAGTCACTAATCACCACTGTTCCCAACAACCAGTCACTAATCACCACTGTTCCCAAAAACCAGTCACTAATCACCACTGTTCCCAACAACCAGTCACTAATCACCACTGTTCCCAACAACCAGTCACTAATCACCACTGTTCCCAACAACCAGTCACTGATCACCACTGTTCCCAACAACCAGTCACTGATCACCACTGTTCCCAACAACCAGTCACTAATCACCACTGTTCCCAACAACCAGTCACTAATCACCACTGTTCCCAACAACCAGTCACTAATCACCACTGTTCCCAAAAACCAGTCACTAATCACCACTGTTCCCAACAACCAGTCACTGATCACCACTGTTCCCAACAACCAGTCACTGAACACCATTTTGTGTCCCCCCGCGGAATTTTATAATCTTCATTTTAAACTTTCTTCTTGTCAAAAAAAAGTTATGTCCATAATCATTTGTTCTTATAAAACTCTAGACTCCTTTATTATATTCTGATTAATCTTTATTCTCTATGATCCTGATAAAACCTTTATAGAACTCTACTATACAGTCAAATGCAAAAGTTTAGGAACCCCTGACAATTTCCATGATTTTCATGTATAAATATTTGGGTGTTTGGATCAACAATTTAATTTTGATCTATCGAATAACTGAAGGACACTAAAGTAATAATTCAGTAGTGAAATGAGGTTTATTGGATTAACAGAAAATGTGCAATAAATTTGGGCACCCCAACAGAAAAATCCCATCAATATTGAGTAGAGTCTCCTTTAGCAGAAATAACAGCCTCTAGACGCTTCCAATAGCCTGTAATGAGCGTCTGGAATCTGGATGAATGTATTTTGGCCCATTCCTCCTTACAACAACATCTCCAGTTCAGTTAGGTTTGATGGTTGCTGAGCATGGACAGCCTGCTTAATGATATTCAATGATATTCAGGTCTGGGGACTGGGACGGCCATTACAGAACATCCTACTTGTTCCTCTGCATAAATGCGCGAGTAGATTTTGAGCAGTGTTTTGGGTCGTTGTCTTGTTAAAATATCCATGGCGTAACTTCAACTTTGGGACTGATTCCTCAACATTATTCTCAAGAATCTGCTGATATCGAGTGGAATCCATGCCACCCTCAACTGTACCGGCACTGGCTACACAGCCCCACAGCATCATGGAACCTCCACCAAATTTTACTGTGGGTATCAAGTGTTTTTCTCGGAGTTCTTCAGTTATTGGATAGATCAAAATGAAATTGCTGATCCAAACACCCAAATACTTATAAATGAAAATCATGGAAATTGTCAGGGGTTCCTAAACTTTTGCATACGACTGTATTCTATTCTGATTAATTCACTTTAATAGGTTCTGATAAAACTGTTGAACAAATGACGTGAATAAAACTCTGTCCAATCTTATTTTGGTAAAATTCTATTCCGCTCTTTTCCTAAACCATAGTGTATTAGATCAAACTATTCTACAGGAGTTTGTTAAAGCATCAAAATATCGTTTTATCATAAATCTGTTCTGTTCCACAAAGTCAGGAACTGATGACAGCTAATCTACATACACATGATTCGGTATCTATTATTTCTTTACTTTTCCTTACAGTCGTGACGAAAGCACAGGGACAGAGAAGCACTTCTTTGGACACTTCATTTCTACCGTAATACAATTACATTTGATTCTAAAGTATCGAGCACGTTTTCTTCACGTAGCATCACAAGACATTTTGATATATGAATATGCAAATTCGGACATCTAGCGACATCGAGTTACTTTGAAACAGAGCTGGTGATGTGACAAGGTTTAAAAGATGAAAGTGTGTGTGTGTGTGTGTGTGTCTGTGTGTGTGTATGTATGTATGTGTGTCTGTGTGTGTGTGTGTCTCTTTGTGTGTGTGTCTGTGTGTGTGTGTGAACACTGTATGTATTAAACCTTCATAAAAACACGCAGCTTTCTTTTTTAGACCTTCTGACTCTACAGGTTTATTATAACCAGAATTTAATTTTATTTTTAATGACACTTTGAGACTTTTTAATGCTAAAAGTTAGTTAAAATCACTCACCCATTTGTTCCGTGTGTGGATCCGTATATGAAGCAGAACAAGAAGAAATGAATAGTTTTAAGAATATTTAAGAATCTTACAGAATTTCCCCCAAAGCACCGCACAGCTCGGCTAGTGAACTTCTAGTCTTTTTTCTGTGCACTGCGCTATGAAGTTGACTCACTGCTCCCCCGTGTGGTCACTACCAGAAGTGCAGCCTGCAACAGGTGCACCATCAGTTTCAATATTTACTCAAGTACTAAAAAGTAAATTTTACAATGAGCCTTTGTTTACTACATCATATTGAAATATTTTGCTGAGGAAGGTCCAGGATTATTATAAATCATCATCATCATCATCATCATCATCATCATCATCATCATCATCATCGTGATTTTCTTCATCATCATCATCATCATCATCATCATCATCATGTTCTTCTTCTTCATCATCATTATGATCATGATCATCATCATCTTCATCACCATTTTCTTCTTCATCATCATTATCATCTTCTTCATATTCTTCCACAAACTTCTATTGTGTAGCATGACAAATTTAATGCAGATGAAGATTTAAAATAATTCTTGATAACTTGATGAGAAATGACAGGATAATAAACTGCCTTAATTCACTGAATTATGTGAATGAGATGAAAAGAGAAGAGAAATCTGTGTGGAACAAAACGTGTGAATCCTGTCATTATTTCATGTGTTGAGGTGTAATGGTCAGAAATGAGGACTGAGAGACGTCACAACTGACTTTAACAGTTCTGTGTAAGGTGATTTGTAATAAATTTACAGCATCTGATGCAAGTAGCTATTTATTTTACCCCATAAGCCACAGAGAGGTATAAATTTATAACCTTAAAATAATAATAATAAATCATAAATAACAATAATAAGCAGATAATTCTGTCTTTTAGTTGAATGTGTTAAATAAATCTTATTCCTTCTGTAAATACCACACTGCTTCATAAAAATGTAAAGAAAATAAGAAATAAAATATAAATCTTAGATAATAAACCCGCAAATTCACTGTGAAGTTTATGTGTTACACAGTGACCTCTAGTGGATCAAAGTGGAATAACATGTAGACCGTTGACGCTTTTTCTGCTCGTTTCTGACCTCTGGATCTCCTCCAACATCGTGCAGCAGATGGTCCAGTGCGTGTGGCATAACAAGTGACAGAACCCAAGTGGACCTTCAGCACGTCCTCTACGTTCATGAGCAGGATGCAGATTTAATCCAGCTCCTCCAGGTGAACCCTGTCAGCCAGGTGGTGTTTGTCGGTCCATTTCACATTAAAAATTTCTGTCTAAATGTCTGTTTGAAAAGAAATAATAATAATAATAATAATAATAATAATAATAATAATAATAATAATAATGTTAACAATTAACAATCGGGTGTTATTACATCATGAAATATTAGAGCCAATCATGTTCTTATATGCAAATTCATTTAGCAGGGCAGAGATTCTCAAAAAAATCATTAAATTAGAAAGCTTTTGATTATTCAATTCTAATATAAATAATATTTAATTACATCATTACATCTAAATACTAAAATACTTTTAAATGTATTATAAATTTTATATCATGAGTGACTCTTTCCTTCTAATCAGTAAGACGTGTATTACCTGAAAAGTAACAAACACAAACTGCAAACACATGAGAGGTGTTTTGATTTTTATAGGAATATTTACAGATTATGAAATATATAAAACTGTCCACTTTACTGTTCACGATTCAGCCACCAGGGGGAGCTGTTTTACTGCCAAACAGAGGACATGAACAAACTGCATGTGACTGCAGGCTGTAGGACTTTAATGTGTGTGTGTGTGTGTGTGTGTGTGTGTGTGTGTGTGTGTGTGTGTGTGTGTGTGTGTGTGTGTGTGTGGCTCCAGCTGATCGTCTTACAGAACAAATGAATATAGAAAATCAAGCTGACATTAAAGTGATGAAATGAAATAGATCATTAATCAGATTTAATAAACTCAGTAACAAAAATC
>NC_062530.1:25933712-25946212 GCF_022655615.1 Tachysurus fulvidraco
GAGAGAGAGAGAGAGAGGGAATGAGAGAAAGATGGAATGAGAGACTCTCAAGGCTACGTTGAAGTGCCTCATTATCCAAACCCATTATTGCTGTTCAAAAGCCTTCAATTGAACACAATCTGTGTGATCAGACGGAGAAAAGGATCGTTCCCTCGTTCGTTGCGAGCGAGCCGGAGACGCCGGAGCAGAGACGTCGATGTGGACGGTGCAGAATGACGGTTTAGTGGTAAATTGGAGCTATTGGTGTTAGAAAGCTGTGGAAATGTAGGGCCTTGAGACAGCCAGAGATTTGTAGGTCACATCCATTTCATGAAAGTGGACATCAATCTTCTCGAGTGAGAATGAAGCTTATTGTAGAGGGGTTTAGTGTGTGTGTGTGTGTGTGTTTGTGTGTGTGCGTGCGTGTGTGTGTGTGTGTGTGCGTGTGTGTGTGTTTTACTGAGACGCATCACAGTGAAGGAGAAACCTGTTAAAGCAGGAAATCTGGATGAACGTGTGGTGAGAAAGAGTTCTGCTGTGTTCAGCTCCGTTCTGCTCCGTAAGAGGAAAATAATCAGCAGTGCAGCAGATACAGAGCTGTGACCTCACTAAAGTTCATCATCCTCATTATACACCACATCAGGGCTGAAATAATAAACTGTTTCCTGCTAAATCTGTCATCTGTCACTGCAAGCGCTCGCTAACACTTTAAGCTACTTTCTACTGTCTAAACTAAACAACAGGTAAAACGTCAGACTGATTTACGCTCTGATTTTTAATCGTCTTGACGACGAGACGAAGTTATTTTTTCTCGTCTGAAGGCGTCGCCGGACTAGAAATAAATCTGGACGCTGCTGCAGTCGGTGGAACATCAGCATGTGATTTAAAGCTCAGTGTTTTGCGCCACAAAATATTTACCAGCGTCAGGAGGACAGACGGTTTCATGTTGGTCAGGATCTCAGCAATCTGTGGACACACACATGAGGTTCACATGAGGTCAAAGTTCAAGCAGAAGATTCTGGAAACTCTGGAGTGCTACTTAATGTAAATGCTCAGGTCCACGACGCACTTTCTCCTTCCACTGGCTGGAATGTGGTTTAGGAACAGGGCGGTACTAGAGGCGGGGCCACAGGGGCCCTGGCCCCTGCTGAAATCTGATTGGCCCCTGATCGGCCCCCGTTCCACCAATCGTCGACGAGAAGCGACAACCGGAGAATTTTTCACAACGATCACAGATGCAGTTCCACCCCCAACCAATTGGCGGCACTCGAGCGTTTGAAAAATGAATGACTGCCGAAATGTATTTGCACCGTACTGAATAAATTATTTTGTGTACTTGAATGTACCCTGTACTTGGCCCCTGAATGTAACATGTGGCCCCTTAATGGCCCCTGTTACAAAAAAAATCCTGGAAACTGGAAAAGATCTGATTGGACAGACGAGAGGATCAGAGCTTGTGATCACACACTCAGGTCCTAAACTCCAGGACGTCCTTCTGCACATGGTGAAGCAGCAAACAGAAGAGCAGCTCGGCCTTTAAAAGCAAACGGAGCCTCCGGCGGCTCTTCCTGTGGAGCTAATAATAAATCCACACACAACACCAGATTAATGTAAGATGGAGCCCTGATGATGTACTTAATGTCCCGAACACAGACAAATTACAAACACGCCGGGGACAATAGGAACGCCGCGACTCACTGACCGCGTTTAAAGGAGGAATAGATCAATCAGGGGGGAAAAGACGGATAGAACGAACTGGAATAAAAGTGTTTATGGAGCTGAGATGTGGAGCGAGATCTTTCTCAGAACTCTTTAATACATTAAATCTGACTAGTTTACACACATCCAGATGGAGATGGTCTCCTGGAGATGGACGTTCCTGTCAGAACTATAATGTCTCTTTGTTTGTATTATGCTTAGACACATAAGAAACAGGTGAGAATCATTTTGTGTTGCCTGCCGGTTTGTGTGAATGTGTGTTTTTGTGTGTATGTGTGTGCGAGTGTGTGTGAGTGTGTGCACGTGTATATGTGTATGTGTGTGTGTTTGTGCGTGTGTGTATGTGTGTATGTGTGTGTTTGTGCACGTGTGTATGTGTATGTGTGTGTGATTGTGCGTGTGTGCGTGTGTGTATGTGTGTGTTTGTGTGCGTGTTTGTGTGTATGTGTGTGAGTGTGTGTGAGTTTGTGTGTGTGAGTGTGTGTGTGTTTGTGCGTGTGTGTGTATGTGTGTGCATGTGTGTATGTGTGTGTTTGAGTGCATGTTTGTGTGTATGTGTGTGTATGTGTGTGTGTTTGTGCGTGTGTGTATGTGTGTGCATGTGTGTGCGTGTTTGTGTGCATGTGTGTTTGAGTGTGTGTGAGTGTGTTTTGTGAGCGTGTGTGTTGAAACTTATTGCAGCTCTCCAGATGGCTATACCGGACACCTATCTTTCACAAACACAGGACAGGAGAGAGCGAGAGCGAGAGCGAGAGAGAGAGAGAGAGAGAGAGACAGAGAGAGAGAGAGAGAGAGAGAGAGAGAGAGAGAGAGAGAGAGAGAGAGAGAGAGAGAGAGAGAGAGAGAGAGAGAGAGAGAGACTTGTGACCTTACCTCTCTGATTGTGCCTTTATTTAAAAGCCCACATGTTTTAAATCTTCAGGCTATAAATAAATAATCAGAGCCACATTCACTGCCTTTATATGTTTTAAACAAAAAGAAAAGAAAGTCTGCAGATGAAACGATCCAGCAGGAGAATTTAGGACACAATGAAAACAAAAGGCATTCGGTCTGAGATTCTCTCGCTCTATCACACATAATTATCATTAAGTGTCTTTTACAAACCATTTTTCTGACTTTGATGATGTTTAGAACTTCAGAAAATTAAGGAGAAGTGTTTAGAGCCACAGCCAGATGTTTCAGGGCCGCAGGAGACGCCGAAGTCTGGAGTGTGTTCTGTTAGGACACTTCTGTCAACTAATCAGTAGTGGGATTGAGTGTTAGAGCAGGAAAACACACACACACACACACACACACACACACACACACACACACACACACACACACACACACACACACACACACACACACACACACACACACACACACCAAAAAAACAAAAAAACACAAACACAAACAAACACACACAAACACACAAACAAACACACAAAAACAAACAAAAAAAAACACACACACTCATACACACACTCATACACAAACACACACGCTTACACACACACCACACACAAAACAAACACACACCACACACACACCACACACCACACACACACCACACACAAACAAACACACCACACACACACACACACACACACACACACACACACACACACACACACACACACACACACACACACACACAGACATGCACACACACAGACTGCTCCTACAACAGTTGATGTTGGAAAAGTTTTTAACGAGCTTAAGGTTCGAGAAACAGAATTAGTCTCCCGACTCTGATTTCCATGGTAACAGTGTTTTCACACACACACACACACACACACACACACACACACACACACACACACACACACACACACACACACACACACACACACATACACACAAATACTCACACACACACACACACACACACACACACACACACACACACACACACACACACACACACACACACACACACACACACACACACACACACACACACACACACACACACACACACACACTCTAAATGAATAAACATAAAAATAAGTACAGAAAGTGAAGCTAAAAGTCAGAATCACAGACAGTCATGGCGTCTGAGTTCCTGTCTGTAACAAGCGATCTGATTGGCTGATGAACATAAATCCCCTTCCATACCATGTGTATGCGTCATCCCTCAACAACAACAACAGTGCACAAAGTTACTGCTACGTTTTTAAATAATCTATTAATAAACTCCTCCACGTTGGGAACCATCCAGGTTGTGATACGAGCTGTGTTTGTATTTCTGTCCCTGCCTCACATCATCACGCAGATTTGACCTTCGTCTGTTTGTTTAAATTGCGATAGCACATTTTCCAAACTTACTCCACGTGTGTGTGTGTGTGTGTGTGTGTGTGTGTGTGTGTGTGTGTGTGCCTTGTTATTGAAAACTTAGCCTGGTTATTGAAACAGATAAAAGAGACAATAATTTATTCAATTCAAATAAAATTAAATTTAATTCAATTTTATTTGTATAGAGCTTTTATTAATGGACATTGTCTCAAAGCAGCTTTACAGAACATAAATATAGTATAAAAGGTTTATTATACAAAGATTAATATTTAAATGTGTTTGTATTTATCCCTAATAAACAAGCCTGAGGTGACTGTGGGGAGGAAAAACTCCCTTAGATGGAAGAGGAAGAAACCTTGAAAGGAACCAGACTCAAAAGTGAACCTCATCCTCATCTGGGTGACACCGGAGGGTGTGATTATAAACTGTTATAAAGCCTCCTCTTAGGGTCCATCACAACCACTCACACATCATACTTCATACTCAATTTCATTCTAGTAGCAGCTCTGGATCTTTAATATCTCATTGTCATATTAAAGATCTTTATATTGGAGTATTTCTGCAGTTTACTCACCCCCATTGTTCCGTTCACTTCCTGTTGCACTTTATTTAAGTCCTTTAAGAAGATTGAACTTCTTACCGATCTGTCGGGTTCCTTTAAACTGCAGAATTACGCCGTGAAGCCGTACACAGAGAGGATTATAGAGAGAACGCTGCGACAATTCGGTAGAGACGTGAGTGTGGAGAATCCATCGGATGGAGTCAAATCCCCAAACGCGCTCCTTATTATAGAGCACAAAAGACATTTGTGGTGCGATGAAGACCGTTTAGAGTTAACAACACAAAATGGCACTGATTCCTCAAGAGCTTTCTCTCTCTATCATTCATTCATTCATTTTCTACCGCTTATACAAACTTCTCGGGTCACGGGGAGCCTGTGCCTATCTCAGGCGTCATCGGGCATCGAGGCAGGATACACCTTGGACGGAGTGCCAACCCATCACAGGGCACATACACACTCTCATTCACTCACACACTCACACACTACGGACAATTTTCCAGAGATGCCAATCAACCTACCATGCATGTCTTTGGACCGGGGGAGGAAACCGGAGTACCCGGAGGAAACCCCCGAGGCACGGGGAGAACATGCAAACTCCACACACACAAGGCGGAGGCGGGAATCGAACCCCCAACCACAAAGGTGTGAGGTAAACGTGCTGACCACTAAGCCTCCGTGCCCCCACCTCTCTCTCTATCAGTTTAAAGAAATAAATATGAGCTCTGAACAGGAACAGAACTCTGCTTTTATCTCTCCAGGCTGATTGAGCTGACACACAAGTGTATTTCTGTCCATTAAAGCTAATGAAATGACGGCAGAAGGAGTGAGAGACGCGGCGTTTACACTCAGTTTCGACACGTGACAGAGGGAGGGGTTCAGACCTGACTGCAGAGGTACAAGGTCAGTGAACATAGGAACGCTACAGCGGTTCGAGGGAACAGACGGCGCTGTGGCTGAAAAACAGGGAGGAAAAAAATCATCCGCCGCTTTCTCTGTTTCTCATTTTCTCCTCTGCAGGACTTTTAATCTCCATCTGAACATCAGACGCCACGTAGCGTCAACACGAATCGCTGCCATTTACATCACAGAATTCTCTCATCCGATTGGTGTTGATTCGTCTTCTAGCGCCGAGTTTCCCGGTTACAGCGTCTCGTTCACGGGGACTCGTAGAGCAGATGATTCAGATCGTTTCATTTAATCCTTACAACAGATTAGATTAGATTAGATTCAACTTTATATCAAGTAAACAGGTTGTAAAATGTTGCTCTGCTGAATCTTTAAGTAAGGAGATGTTTATTAAATATTTATTACAGAAGACTTCGGCGTCTGCGGTTCGAGGTAACGCTGTAACGTAAAATAAACATCTTCATATATCTGTTAGTTGTAGCTGCTAGAATACAAGTGAGAGCAGGAGCTGAGGTTCTGTGGACCTTTAAATAGATAAAAAAAACTCTGTGTATCGTTCTTTAATACATGAAAAAGAAAATAATAATCAGCTTCAGTGTGATTACAGTAAACTCACTTCATCACAACGCTTCACTGATTATTTGTCTATAACCGCACGACCCACACTGATTATTCCGCCGGTGTTTTGTGTCGCTCGATCCAGAGTGTTGTGTTAAAGCGCTTTGTCTCTGGAACCAGGCTTTCGGTCTGCTTCAGAAGTGTGTGTGTGTGTGTGTGTGTGTTGTAGAAAAACGAGTGAATATCTTCAGTGTAAATCACTATAAATCTCTATAATCTTCATCTCTCTGAGGATAACAAACATCTAATCATGTTACATTACCGTGTTGTGGTGTTTAGGGAAGCGCACTGGTTTCCATGGTGATGTCGGAGTGAAAGGTTTAGTGAAATGAAAGGCTACTGCTTTGGTAAACTCATAATGAATAATGAATACTGTCATCAGTTTAAGAACATGATAGAAAGCTGGTATGTTACACACAATCTCACAAATCTAGTGTACAAAGCTTCTGTAAAGTTTTAGTCACGTCACGGACACAGACCACACGTCTGATATTGATACGGTTTGGTGTCAGTAAGCAAATAATTTAGTGTAAAAAAACATGAGTGGAAATTTTCCTGACTGTTTCAACCTGCTGGCACTGGAGACTCCTTCCATTAATGATCACCTTACAGAAAACCTCACCGGTGATCATATGTATCACGCTCGAACACGAAATCCTCTTGTCCTGTTTGTTCAGACTACTGATTTGTCTGTGCCTGTGTGTGTGTGTGTGTGTGTGTGTGTGTGTGTGTGTATGTGTCATGTGTGTGTGTGTGTGAGTGTGTTTGTGTGTGTGTTTATGTGTGTGTGTGTGTGTGTGTGTGTGTGTGTGTGTGTTTGTGTGTTTTGTTTGAGTGCTTCAAAGCACCCTTGTGGTAGCTGCGGGGTGAAGGACGGCGACTCCTGTGTGATTTTACATCAATATTTCAGAAGCTTGTAATGGGTTCATGGCTGTTCTGAGGTCAGTGTTTAAAAAGAAGCAGCATCTCTCTCTCTCTCTCTCTCTCTCTCTCTCTCTCTCTCTCTCTCTCTCTCTCTCTCTCTGTGATGATCTCTCTCTCTCTGTGTTGATCTCTCTCTCTCTCTCTCTCTCTCTCTCTCTCTTTCTCTGTGATGATCTCTCTCTCTCTCTGTGGTAATCAGTCTCTCTCTCTCTCTCTCTCTCTCTCTCTCTCTCTGTGATGATCTCTCTCTCTCTCTCTCTCTCTCTCTCTCTCTCTCTCTCTCTCTCTCTCTCTCTCTCTCTCTCTGAGTGAACGCTTTGCTAACTGATCCCATTCAGGTGCAGTCCTGCCAGCAGCGCTGCATTGGTGGAGCTGGTGCATGATGGGATTGGCTTCAGTTCTGTGAGCTGTAATTTAAACCCCTCCTTTTGCTCCCACTCGTCCCTCTCCATGTGCCACCTGCAGTTCTCTGAAGCAGACAGGAACTCGCATTGTTTAGCCAAGTATTCATCCTGTGAAGAGAGCAGTTAAGCACCGCAGGATTACAGCAACAAGCCTGTCATTTTAATGAAGAAGTCTCATTCCGTGTGCGGACGAGGACGAGACGCCGTGCTCGTGGGGTTCTCTCTGGGTTCTTAGAAGCACCTTTTTTTAAGACAAGACATGAAGCAGGACCAACATGTCCAATAATCTCTCGTCAGGAGGAAATGATGTGTCTCTGATGTCCTAGGAAACCTGTACATCCTCACCTGCAGGAAAGATGTTTTAAATATTGAAATCTGTATGAAAGAATATTTTCTTTTACATGTACACGGTGGAATGAAACGATGCTTGTCCTGAATATTTACATTAGCATATCCATGGACTCTGGAAACAAAACCGAGGACCTTGGACAAATCAGTGGACAAGTCAGTAACCCGGTAGTGGATTTCAAGTCTGGATTAACTTTTTATTTCTAATTTCAAATATTCCTTAATCAAATTATTGTATTTAAACCAAAATATATAAATGCAGCAGATCAGCATTTTCACTACATTGTGTGTGTGTGTGTGTGTGTTTTTGTGTGTGTGTGTGTGTGTGTGTGTGTGTGTGTGTGTGTGTGTGTGTGTGTGTGTGTGTGTGTGTGTGTGTGTGTGTGGAGAGGAGAAAAGGAGAAAAGAATCCCCTTTGAAACCACTGAAGCAAAACGTTTTTATGATTTAAACTACCAAAGACTGACACAGTGGTCCTGTGTGTAACAGCAGCGATGTCTAGCTCTATTTACTGGTTTCCTGATCTAATCCAACACAAAGAGATTAGACTGTCTGCTGTTTGGCCCTTTAAATTAATTCACCTGACAGCTTTAGGAATCTCATATTTTCAAAGCTTTGAAAAACACGGACACTCTGATGTACGTGTGTGTGTGTGTGTGTGTGAAAATGATAGTTAGTAATTATTTAAAAGAGATAAATATTGAAATACAGTTTTAAGATGCAAGTGATATAAAGTCTTTACATTAAGATTAAAGGTGGGATCTCTGATTTTTGAAAGCAAATGTTGTCATATAAAATCACCAAAACAAACACGCCCCTAACCCAAACGGGTCCCGCCCCTGTATCGATAGCTCCGCCCACACATACATACGTAACCCAGGCGACTAACAGAAAGAAACGTGTCTTTATCGTAGCTGAAGGGAAGAACAATACGATTGTAGATAAACAAACAAGCAAAAATGACACACAAGCATAATGATGTAAAGGACAAAGGCATATATTAGTTCTGTGTAACAAAGCAAAACCAACGTTACTCACCTATCGAGAAGGAAAAAAGCGCCTCGGCGTCTTAAGTAAAGTCGGCCACATATTCACAGGTCGGAGTTTCCCGAGTCGATAACTCCTGAGCTAAACGCTGTTACTACACAAAACGTGGTTGTAGCTGCCTCTCTACATTACTACGATAGAAAAGAGGTGTTATTTGTGTAGTAACAGCGTTTAGCTCAGGAGTTATTGACTCGGGAAACTCCAACCTGTGAATATGTGGCCAACTTCCTGCTCCTTCAGTTCTCTCCAGCGCTGGAAAGCTGATCCTATATTAACACATCCTACTTCTTGTCCTTATCGTAAGTCTTTCTTCGCTTTCTTTCCTTGTTTTTATCCTCCATGTCAATGTTAAAACCGCTTTCTGCTAATGTCACACATGCGCACCGAACGCTCTCTCCGCCCATATCGACAAGACCCGCCCCTTTCTGCTCATTGGCTACACGTTTGTTTTGATTATTGTTTAGTTTTCAGCCCGACTCAGTTTTCTGAAGCATTTCTCAAAAATCGGAGACCCTGCCTTTAACGGCCACATTTTCTCATGCTAATAAAAACATTTAACCTTGATGCTAATCAGTCCACATGTTGTACACATACTGTGTGTGTCACGTAATTAAACAGCTTTTAGCACCAATCAAGCATCGTGTTAGTTCAGGCAGGCCACGCAGTAAGTTGCATCAGCTGCTAATCAGCTGTCTGCGAAGCGCACCGATCCGGCACGACTTCCGTAAATTCCCCTCCTTTAAATCCTCGCCTTCGAGCCGCCCCCACACATCGCCGCTGCTGCGAACCAACACCCTCCCCCATCAACTCCTCCAGCCAGAACCCGTTGCCAGCACCGATTAAATCCTTCACGTAAAAAAATTGCACCTCGCACAATTTCGGTTCTGATTCTGAGCTGCGACGGGAATGCATGCGCATGCAATATAGCACAATTATAGCACAAAATCCATTATTTTTACAGAAAACCATTCGCTGAACCAAACATGCTTACTCTTTGAGCACAGTCTGGCACAAAGATCCAAGTGTGTACAGAATTTATTAGCATAAAGTACAACAAAGTAACTTCAAGGCTAAAAAAAAACAAAAGCGCAGACAAGAACACGCAACAAGGGAGCTGCAATGGCAGGGAGCCACTGAGCTAATAAACAGCTCGAAGAGGAACAAAAGGAACATAAAACTCGGCAAGGTGGAATAACTGAAACACAAACACGGCGTGACATTAGTATTCGGGGGAAGTGGAGCATGGCTGCGTGCTACTGCGTCTTACTGCCTCATTTATCCAAATTCAGCTCCAGTCTTACGTGAGCGTCGCGCATCACCGAGGTCACCAAATGGAACAAAGCATCTTCAAAATGGTGGAACATAAATGTTGGATGCTGTCCTCTAGTTATCTCTTCTACTCACTTCTCAGGTCCGGTTTGGTGCAGACTCGGGTTCGAATGCAGCAGTGAAGCAGATGGTTACTGTGTTTTGCCCTGAACACGTGGTAGTTGATCCAGGGATCTTCTTTATAAAGATCACCTCAGAAAGTGACGTGACGTGACATACGGCTAAGTACGGTGACCTATACTCATCATTCGTTCTCTGCATTTCACCCATCCAAAGTGCACACACACACTGCAGTGAACACACACACACACACACAGCAGTGAACACACACACACACACACACACCGTGAACACACACCCGGAGCCATTTATGCTGCGGTGCCCGGGGAGCAGTTGGGGGGTTCGGTGCCTTGATCAAGGGCACATCAGTCGTGTTATTGCCGGCCCGAGACTCAAACCCACAACCTTAGGGTAAGGAGTCAAACTCTCTAACCATTAGGCCACGACTTCCCCAGTTTTCCCTATCTCTCAACAGCTACCAACTGGAGATGGTGAAGACTGAGATGTAATTGCACCAAGCCACATGAAGCCAGACGAACACAATCTACTCTCATCAAATTACCTGAGCTTACAGATGATTGGCTAGAGTTGTTGTGACTCACAGGGGACAGAAAATGTGCCATCATTCCAAACTTAAGAACATGGCTCATTCATCTTCCGGCTCTGGAAGCCTGTGGTGTTGTTGGGACTCAAACCCATGATCTCTTAGTGATACAGTAGGGCAAATGTTTTTTTCTGTTTCATGAGCCGTAATCATCTTTGTCTCTGTAACAGAGGGTAAACCCAGGAGAGGCAGTAAATCAGCAGTCGACTGGTTGGAGCTCTAGTTCAACACCTTTCAAATGTTCTGATCCACAAGTTGAGTTTCCATGAGGTCTACAGATGTTTGTCCAGGAAGCAGCAGCTAGAAAGACACTGTAACGGTTTAATATTTGGTGTAGATTGGACTGGTCAGAACTCCATAGATCTTCAGGTGTTATCTCGGTCCTGCCACCTCCAAGACTGGGGCAATTACGGTGTGGAGCTTAGCTGAGCTGATGAGTAAAAGCTTCCTGTGATGCAGCTCGATTAAAGGCAACGAATTTACACAAAGATGTGAAGTTGTCACTTCACCGACGAATCATTCCTGTGGAAACAGAGCTCACATCCTGCAGGTGATTTATTCCTCATATTCAACCTCAGTCTCAGTCGCTGCTCACCCTAATCCCTGTTCCTCTGGGTGATCGAGAACCGATCTAAAGCAGGCAGTAGACTGTATGACAAGACCTTCCCGCATCACTGCCAACATGAAATCAGAGGATGAAGAAGATTTACGGATCATCGCTTGGAAATAGAGCTGAATATCTAGTAAGCATTGTGAAATGAAGACCTGTCTGTCTCAGGGTTTATAAACATCTCAGTCAGGCTTTAGGGGCAAGTCATGGGCAGAAATTACACAACTCATTAACACGAGCATTTAAAGACAAGGGTTAGTGTTCCGTTTCATACAGTTCCTGTTCCTCTGCTCTTCTCCTATCAGCAGTCTTTTTATTGCCCCTGTGATCAGCTGCCAGCTGGGAACAATCGAGGTGGAAAGTGACTCTAATTTCCTTCCAGCTGTGAGAGTTTGTTCATGGTTGTGCTTCAGGCCATGTGCACTTGTTGATGTTCTGATCTCTGTCCTGTGTGTTTATGGTGTCCCTGTACTGTACACGTGAGAGTGGAAATACAGCAGTGTACCAGTACAGTCATCAGTTCATCTGCCTGTCCAAACGTCTTTACTGTACGTACAGCTATCTGTTTGTCTTTCCATCCGTCTGTCCACTTCACGTGCGCCATCGGAGCGACTTTAATCTGAAAACGCAATTTAATGCATCGATAATCTCTAGTCTCTTTAATCTGCATATCACTGATCTCAGACCTGTGAAATAAAGACAATGTTCTCTGATTAATGGGTCTTCTGTCTATCAAAAGTTCTGCAGGTCGTTAGCCGACCGACCGTCCGCTCCTTAACACGCCTTTCTATCGATCTGCGTTCTGTTTAAACAGGAGACAGATTAGCGACATCACAGCACAGCAGCAGGATGCGACAGAGCGACTCCGTTTATTTTGTTAAAGTAAATGCGAAAGAAAGAAAACGTTTCGACGATAAAGCCCGTGAGCGTGAATACGATAAGCAGCGGCACGAACAGTACCGAACACGTCACGTTTACACGGTGCTAGAAGACGACGTGTAGAAACGGGACGTGAGGTGGGTTTAATATGGTGGAA
The DNA here is from genome assembly GCF_022655615.1 of Tachysurus fulvidraco. NCBI lineage: Eukaryota > Metazoa > Chordata > Actinopteri > Siluriformes > Bagridae > Tachysurus > Tachysurus fulvidraco. Next base: position 25,946,136 of record NC_062530.1, read on the forward strand.
GAATAACAGCAGGGAATATCGGCATCTTGGTGCTGGATTACAGAAGGAACAAACTCAGTGTCTTTAACATTCAGGAG
>NC_062530.1:25951212-25981212 GCF_022655615.1 Tachysurus fulvidraco
CGGCCCACTGCACTTCCCCCTGAACACTTACAGAGTGATTAGCCGTGTCCTGAATAATGCATGACGGGATGCCGGAGGAACAGACGACTCTCTGTTGACCAGCGATAAATCAGCTTTTTATTGGAGCGGCTTTAATACGGGCCGCGGTTGAGCTGTGAATGTACACTGTATATCAGCAGGTGTGTGTGCGTGTGTCTGTATATATATGTGTGTGTGTGTGTGTGTGTGTGTGTGTGTGTGTGTGTGAGGACAGTCTCCAGTTTTTTTACTGCATTCTTATACATATAAGGTTTTGTACTGACATTTAGACGAGCAATTAACTTTTAAAGCCACTGTATTTTTTTTTTATCTTCTGTGACTTTTAAAAGTCTAAAAATGTTTTTCAGACCAGCTGAAAGGTCAGGGACGGAGGTCAGGTCAGGTCAGGTCAGGTCAGGGACGGAGGTCAGGTCAGGGTTAATGTCGTTTCTCAGGGTGGGGTTCAGTAAAACTGTTGGTGTTTTGTCGATACCAGAAAACCTTTGAGATGATGAAAGGTGAGTCTGTGAGATTTCTGTGGATTCAGTGACTCTTCCTGTGATTCCTCACTGACCTGTCAGGAAGGTTCCTGTCTGATGTCTTCTGAAGTTTATGACCATCTCTTTGGTCTTACTGATGTTCAGTAAAAAGTTATTATCCAGGTACTGCTGAGATCGATCATCCAACTGCTTCAAAGGATGTGTAGCTCTGTACCGACCGTCATTACATCATAATGTCGCTTTGACCTCCGATCGTTTTGGCTCGGTTTTGTGTATCGCAGCTGGAAGGATCTTTTATAGCAGACGCCTGACGTCCTGCTGGTTGTTGAACTTTATGTAGTTTCTTCAGAGAGACTGAGAATGGAACAGAAAAGAAGTAAAAGCTCAAAATCCTGATTGGAAGAAAGCGATATTTAGGCTCCTTCTTATATGTCAGAGGTTTACTGTAACTCCCATCTTCATTCATTCATTCATTCATTCATTTTCTACCGCTTATCCGAACTTCTCGGTCACGGGTAGCCTGTGCCTATCTCAGGCGTCATCGGGCATCGAGGCAGGATACACCCTGGACGGAGTGCCAACCCATCACAGGGCACACACACACTCTCATTCACTCACACACACACACTACGGAAAATTTTCCAGAGATGCCAGTCAACCTACCATGCATGTCTTTGGACCGGGGGAGGAAACCGGAGTACCCGGAGGAAACCCCCGAGGCACGGGGAGAACATGCAAACTCCACACACACACACACAAGGCGGAGGCGGGAATCGAACCCCCAACCCTGGTGGTGTGAAGCAAACGTGCTAACCACTCAGGCACCGTGCCCCCCTAACTCCCAGCTTCTCCAATCCATATCATGACTGACCCCGTGTTCTTACCCCAGCTTTCTAACAATCTGGGATAAACAGTACGAAAGAAAGAATTCTCCATGAGCTCAGAGACGCCCACGATCGGCTAATACCTCTGTGACTGACAGGTAAGATCGACTGCCCCTCCCTCCTAGAGTGCAGCATCACTCCCTTGGATGCTCAGCCTCAGATGGTTGTAGCATTGATGGGATTCAAACTTCAAAGCATCTCTCTACTGTAGGTCAAAAGCCTCCTCTGTTGCACCGTGACCTTTATCTGAGCTCCAGCATCACACACAGACCACACACTCGAGATAATAGACTCTGACAGAATGAAACAGAGCACAGTGTAACAGAGGGAACGGAACAGCGTAAGACTAAAGATAACAGAATAGAATGAACCCAACACAATATAATAGACTGGAGCCGCATCCCAAACGACCTTCGACACAAAACTCGCTGTGTACTCTGTAGTCTAGTGGATGAAGGTTAGCAGGGTCGTATCGTCTCAGATGGAACACGAACGATTTTTTTATTAACAGGAAAGAGAATCTGTTTTCCATTCGATGGCGAATGCCGTAACGTCAAGCCGCTACAGGAGCGTTAGGTTCTAGAACAGGGTGAATTTTTAAAATGGTGAAAAATATCAGGTTAACAGACTTTTTTGTAAGACCTGCCGTCTCGAAAACATCATCTCATCCAGCGTGAGCGCCGTGTAACCCCCCACCCCCCACCCCTTTTCTGTGACGTAAACAAAGCTGCCGGTGTTGACTGATAACGTGACACTTTTTTCTGCAGGTTTTTTTTTGGTACAAACGTGTGCAATTTGGGTAACGGTGTAGAATAGAATATGATAGAATGTAACAGAATAGAGTTGAATAGAATACAACACTGCAAGTGAATATGACAAAATAAACACAAAATAGAATTTCAGGGAAGAAAAGAGTTGAGAATATATTATTATTATTATTATTATTATTATTATTATTATTATTATTATTATTATTATTATTATTATTATTATTATTAGTGTCACATTAGTTCAAAGCTAAATTATATATAGTAGACACACACACACACACACACACACACACACACACACACACACACACACACACACGCACACGCACACGCACGCACGCACGCACATGTTGTTGCAGTTCTCATAGCGGCCACATGGAGGCAGTAAAGTTACAGAATGTACAGGAGAAGTTGGTAATAAACAAAAGTTTCTGTGCTGTTAAGAACAGATTATTACATGAGAATTCTTTCTCTCTCTCTCTCTCTCTCTCTCTCTCTCTCTCTCTCTCTCTCTCTCTCTCTGTGTGTGTGTGTGTTACAAATATATTTTACACTTTTGTACACTTTTGTACTATTGTACACTCACAGCCAAGAAGAAGAAGAAGAACAAAAACAACAACAGCAACAAACAAATATAGCATGAATTTTTGTGAGAGAAAAAATCATAGTAAACATTCCATGCACAAGTTATAGGCTTTGTGTTAACCGGTGAAAGGGGGCGGGGCTTAGAACAACAGCACTATTAGATTTCAATCTAAAGTGGGTGTGGCCTAAAGGGCACATGAGGGATGTGAGTGTTCAGAATTAAACTTCTGCTAGGAATGTGAAGACAAGAAGTTAAGAGAGCTGAGGGTTTACCTTGTGTGTGTGTGTGTGTGTGTGTGTGTGTGTGTGTGTGTGTGTGTGTGTGTGTGTGTGTGTGTGTGTGTTAAACCATAGCGCTGATACAGATCACAAGGTGTTGCCACAGTAACAGGGGCTTTGTATTTCTTCTGCCTCTACAACAGTTGATGTTGGAAAAGTTTTTAACGAGCTTAAGGTTCGAGAAACAGAATTAGTCTCCCGACTCTGATTTCCATGGTAACAGTGTTTTCACACACACACACACACACACACACACACACACACACACACACACACACACACACACACACACACACACACACACACACACACACATACTCTAAATGAATAAACATAAGTACAGAAAGTGAAGCTAAAAGTCAGAATCACAGACAGTCATGGCGTCTGAGTTCCTGTCTGTAACAAGCGATCTGATTGGCTGATGAACATAAATCCCCTTCCATACCATGTGTATGCGTCATCCCTCAACAACAACAACAGTGCACAAAGTTACTGCTACGTTTTTAAATAATCTATTAATAAACTCCTCCACGTTGGGAACCATCCAGGTTGTGATACGAGCTGTGTTTGTATTTCTGTCCCTGCCTCACATCATCACGCAGATTTGACCTTCGTCTGTTTGCTTAAATTACGATAGCACATTTTCCAAAACTACCCCACGTGTTTTTTTTTTTGTGTGTGTGTGTGTGTGTGTGTGTGTGTGTGTGTGTGTGTGTGTGTGTGTGTGTGTGTGTGTATGTGTGTGTGCGTGTGTGTGTGTCTTTGAAATAGATAAACGAGAAAATGTTAAATTCAATACAATTCGATACAATTTTATTTGTATAGAGCTTTTAACAATTAACAATTACAGAACAAAAGGAACAGAGTACAGAAAGTTAATATTAGAAAAGTGTTCAAGTTGTATTTATTCCCCCATGAACAAACCTGAGGTGACTGAAGTGACTGTGATGAGGAAAAACTCCCTTAGATGGAAGAGGAAGAAACCTTGAGAGGAACCAGACTCAAAAGTGAACCTCATCCTCATCTTGGTGACACTGAAGGATGTGATTATAAACTGTTATAAACACCAGAGAGTGTTGTTATGAATAATGTCCTTTCTACAGTCAGATACAGTCTGATTATTGTGTATTGATGAGGAGGTCGTTGTCCTTAAAGACCACATGGAGTTGGTACGAATCCTTTGAGACCTTTTGAGGTACCAACTAGAACTGGTGCATCTCTAGATGCCTCAGGATCCTCACAGGGTCGGTCTCTTCTCACCGAAGGTCCGATATCTTCATTAGGAGGAACACAAATGGAGCTGGAACAATCTCTGGATGCCTCTGGATGGATAGAAAAAGAGAATCAAGTGGAGAGGACTTGGAGTAGCTGCTGTTGACGATATTAACCATCACTAGATGATAATGATCTACCCGAGCACACGGTTGTAGGATGTATTGTATTACGTGTATGTCTGGATAAAGAGACGTGTCTTTATTCTACATTTAAACTGAGAGAATGTGTCTGAGCCTCGAACACTATCAGGAAGGAGATCCAAGAGTTTAGGAGCTAAATACAAAAAAACATCTAATGCCTTTAGTAGATTATTTATTTATATATTCTGGGAACTACCAAGAAGTCTCAAAGAGCGTGATGGATTGTAGCGTGTTAGAAGACTGTTAGATACATGGGAGCTAAACTGTTTAGAGTAGCCTGTTTATTGAAGATGGAGGACAACCATCTAGTAATGCGTCACAATAGTTCGGTCTGGAGATCATGAATGCATGAACTAGCTGGAAATAACTTTAAATGAGTTGTGAAAAAAAAAACACCTCAACAGTGTGAACTGTGTGTATCATGGAAACACGCTTTAAAACTTATCAAGGTCCATGACAATCAAGATTTTACTCTAAATAGACTCCGGTCTGCTCTACATTGATAATTTATTTTAAATTTGGGAATTGGCAGCTGCTGCATTGTGTGTGTGTGTGTGTGTGTGTGTGTGTGTGTGTGTGTGTGTGTGTGTGTGTGTGTGTGTGTGTGTGTGTGTGTGTGTGTGTGTGAATTTTTATCACTTTGAGTACACAGAAAAAAAGTATAAAAGTCGACTCTCGCTCGGACACCATTCATCTGTTTCCTTTCTGAAGTTAAAGGTAAGTGAGTTACAGTATTCTTTTACTTCCAGCGCGTTTATTAATGCTTTTAATTCTGAGCTTCAATTTAAAAGTTAAAAGAAATGTTTATTAAATGTTTATTTAACGTTAATGTAAAACAACAACAAAAAACATTTCCACACTGTCAGAGAGAAATGGAGATAAAAAGAAATTCCAGGTCCGCCAACTCCGCTATGGATGTGATCCAGACCCTCATGATCTCTCTCTCTCTCTCTCTCTCTCTCTCTCTCTCTCTCTCTCTCTCTCTCTCTCTCTCTCACACACACACACACACACACACACACACACAGTTTTGTGCTACACAGAAAGAGAGAAAGTGAACATGGCCAGAGAGGGATGGAAAGAGGTAGAGAGAGAGAGAGAGATAGAGAGAGAGAGAGAGAGAGAGACATCCATAGTCCATAGTCTTCCTCAATCCTCCTTTAAAACACTAACGTAAAGAGAACAAAAGTAGAGGAAGCCGTATCTAGTGTCTGGACTCCACAGTGACCCTGACTGCTTCCTCTCGTCTCAGAACTCGTCTGGTGACCATCATGTCTGTGTGGAAGGTGATCGTGAGCGCTCTGGCTCTGCTGCTCTGCTCTGTCACGGCTCATGATGAGGTGAGATATCTAAAGGCAGAGGGATATTATAATATATTAGAATTGTCATTAAAATATGTTTTTTTTTTATCTTTTTTTTCATGTGCTGGATTTCTGAAGCTGGGTAAGTCACACGCTCTTGTAACACTTTAAATAAGAAGAATAAGAGGAATGGAAAGAGTAACTCTGCTTCTCTACACCTCGGCCTCTAGTACTATATATTATTACATGGTTATAAATGGCTTATTACTGAATCTTACACAAGAGATCATCTACAATAATGAAATGAAACCTGTGTAACACTTTACAATAACGTACATAAGTAATCCTGCGTGATTAATATGTGTATTTAGTCAGTGAGTTTCAGTATGTACTAATCACAGATAAAGAGATAACCCTGACTATGATGTGTGAATAATCACCGTGTGGTAGTTAAGTGTTAGTTAATCAAACACGCTGTGTAAGAAAGGATAGGAATGAAATGTGCAAATTGTATCGAGATTTTCTGTAAATACAAACACCACTGGCTGGATGGATGGATGGATGGATGGATGGATGGATGATTAAATGGATGAATGGATGAATAACTGGCTGGATCAGATGGCTGGCTGGCTGGTTGGCTGGCTGGCTGGCTGGATCAAATGGATGGATGATGGATGGAAGGGTGGATGAATGATGGATGGGTGGATGGATGGATGGATGGCTGGATGATGGCTGGCTGGATGGATGGATGGATGGATGGATGGATGATTAGATGGATGGATGGATGAATAGATGGATGGGTGGATGGATGGATGGATGGGTGGATGGATGGATGGATGATGGATGGATGGATGGTTAGATGGATGGCTGGATGGATGATTAGGTGGATGGATGGATGAATGGATGGATGAATAGATGGATGGGTGGATGGATGGATGGATGGATGGGTGGATGGATGGATGATGGATGGATGGATGGCTGGATGGATGATTAGGTGGATGGATGGATGGATAGATATATGGATGGATGGATAGATATATGGCAGGATGGCAAAATAGACGAAAGGCCAGATGTATAGATATCTGGATTGCTGGATGGATGGATGGATGGATGGATGGATGGATGGATGGATGGATGGATGGCTGGATGATCAGATGGATGGATGAATGGATGGATGGATCAGATGGCTGGCTGGCTGCCTGGATCAAATGGATGGATGATGGATGAATGGATGGATGATGGATGGGTGGGTGGATGGATGGATGGCTGGACAATGGATGGATGGCTAGATGGATGGCTGGATGGATGATTAGATGGATGGATGGATGGATGCATGGATGGATGGATGAATAGATGGATGGATGGATGGATGCATGGATGGATGCATGGATGGGTGGATGGATGATGGATGGATGGATGGGTGGTTAGATGGATGGCTGGATGGATGATTAGGTGGATGGATGGATAGATATATGGATGGATGGATAAATATATGGCTGGATGGCTAGATAGACGAATGGCCGGATGTATAGATATCTGGATTGCTGGATGGATGGATGGATGGATGGATGGATGGACGATTGAATGGCCCGAATTAATGGACAGATGAATGGTCGGATGTACAGCTGGATGGATGGATGTCTGACTGAAAGACTCACTAACAATAAACACCCATCATTTCACTTCATTCTTTAATCTTTTCTCTTCCAGTCCTTAAATTTCCACCATTTCTGAACATCATTACATCTTTCATCATTTATTAACTTTATTATTAATTAAAAATGAAGGAGGTGTTTGTTTAACAATTACGGAAGGAGTCTCCAGTGTCACTGCTGCTCCTCTGTGTTAGTCTTTATTTGATTGAGTTAATTAACCTGCTCATTAATAAATTAATCAACTATCGAGTGTGTAATAAATAGGTGGTTATTATTAATTAGTCAGTTATTAATCAAAGACAAGGGGGCACGGTGGCTTAGTGGTTATCAAGTTCGCCTCACACCTCCAGGGTTGGGGGTTCGATTCCCGCCTCCGCCTGGTGTGTGTGGAGTTTGCATGTTCTCCCCGTGCCTCGGGGGTTTCCTCCGGGTACTCCGGTTTCCTCCCCCGGTCCAAAGACATGCATGGTAGGTTGTTTGGCATCTCTGGAAAATTGTCCGTAGTGTGTGTGTGTGTGAGTGAATGAGAGTGTGTGTGTGCCCTGTGATGGGTTGGCACTCCGTCCAGGGTGTATCCTGCCTCGATGCCCGATGACGCCTGAGATAGGCACAGGCTCCCCGTGACCCGAGAAGTTCGGATAAGCGGTAGAAGATGAATGAATGAATGAATGAATGAATAATCAAAGTCATGTTGTTTTGTTCATTAGCTGTGGAGGATCCATTAGCTGAGCTTTCCGTGGGAGAGCTGATCGAGAGAGCGAACATTAACGTCCGTAAGTACACACACACACACACAAACACACACACACACACAGTTTTTTTAGGAAACTGTACGCTGAAACGCTTTAATGGGTCAGGAACTGGGACTTCCCTTCAATTGTGTTCATTTGTATGATATAAGTTGTGCAAATATGATCATGAAAACTGTACACAGTATGTAATAAACTCTCTGTTCTATGTGTGTGTGTGTGTGTGTGTGTGTGTGTGTGTGTGTGTGTGTGTGTGTGTGTGTGTGTGTGTGTGTGTGTGTTAGGTCGTGACGCCGACGAACCTGAGCTGGTTGAAGGAGACATCGCTGTGCCTAAGGACACTGAGAGAAACGCTGATCCCTGCACGTCTAACGGCTGCTTGTGGCCGAAGTCTACCGACGGAAACGTCTACGTGCCCTACGTCATCCTCAACCACTACTGTATGTCAACATTTAGAAAACAGATAAGTCCGGACAACAGTATCGGTTACGTTTGGTAACAGTCTGGTGTGTTTCCTGTTCTCTGTACACCATCAGCGAGTAATGAGCTTCAGGTGATTCAGCGCGGTCTGGACTCCTTCGCCTCCTTCTCCTGCATCCGCTTCGTACGCCGCTCTAACCAGAGAGACTACGTCAGCATCGAATCTCGCAACGGGTTTGTGCTCCATTTATACTGCATTCGAACATACATCGATTTGATCTCCGGGCTCCGTACTACAGTATAAAGTCGGCAGTAGTTCTGGTTGCCATGGTGACAGCGTTCATCAATGAGTGGAATGATCCGAAGTAACATTCCGAACAATTCCTAGAGAAAGATTTGGCGTTTGTGTATAAAATTCAGGTATTATCTCCATCCCATCATACAAGATGAAAGAAAAGAGAATTTCTTATATCAACGCAGAAGGATTTATGAACAAATGAATAATAAAGACAAAGTGTCATGAAATCTCTGTTACTATTATTATTTTTTTAGAAGGAGATTGTTGTTAGATCGTGATTTTTTTCTTTACAGGTGCTACTCGTACGTTGGACGTCGTGGTTACGCACAGACGGTGTCTCTGGCCCGAAGTGGGTGTGTCTACCACAAAACCGTCCAGCACGAGCTTCTTCATGCCCTGGGCTTCAACCATGAACAAACCCGCAGTGATCGTGACAACTACATCCGTGTGGGCTGGGAGAACATTCAGTCAGGTACAGCAACTAAAGCTGTTCTACGGATTCTTAGTGACATTGTATCTTCAGTGGAGCTCGAATTGAGCTGGTAGAGAAACCAGTAGGGACAAAGTTCCCTGGTGGATAAGAAAGATCCAGAAACTTAACGATGTCCTGTTGACAAAACCAAAGCTGCTTCATGTGCTTCATGGTGGTGTTTTTTTTTCACATGCTACTTGAATCCAAGCAAAACCATCTTCTATCTCTTCTTCTTCTTCCGTCTTTACTCGCCTCATCGTGCTGATTTGATTGATTTGGTCTTCATCTGCTCTCTCACCAGGCATGGAGCACAACTTCAACAAGATTGCTACCCTGAACCAGGGAACTGTGTACGACTACAACTCGGTCATGCAGTACCACAGGTCAGAAGAGCGCCCTAATCGACCCTCTACACCGACTGTTCTTCTAGTTCAGGGGTCGGCAACCCGCGGGTCTGGAGCCGCAAGTGGCTCTTTCATCCCTCTGCTGCGGCTCCCTGTAGATTTGGAAAATAAATATTTAATTAATTTTTTTTATTTTTGTTAGTTAGTTTTTAAAAAAAAAATGTAATTCTAAATTTTAAGATCATGATGCTCTTGTAACATTAAAATAAACCGTGTTTAATTTATTTATTTATTTTTGGTCGCTCAAAATAAGCGTCATAACTGCCGACTTGCGAAATCCGACACACAGAAGCAGGCGCATTTTTGGTTTGCTGCAGACGGCAAGTTAAATTTTTTATGTCACGCAGGGCGTTCAAATGTCACGCATTGAGAGTGACAGTCACGCATTTTGGTCTTTTCTCACATCGTATTTCTCACACAAAAAAAACATTTTGAATATCATATATTTAATAAGCCGCAGCGCCCAAAATGTATCAGTCCGCATCGCTGTCTCTGTGGAACCGGGCAGGAATCGAACGCGTCTCAGTTCTTAGTCGAGCCTGACACTTATCAGCCAATCAAAAAAGAGGCTACACAATAGCCAATCAGGAAAGTTTTAACGCAACATCCAATGAAAAAAGCGAGGGGTTGGAGATGTCGCGCTTGCCTGTCTTCAAAACTCGAGAGCCCTCGTCATGAATACGAAGGACTCAATTATTTATTAAACATTTTATTTGAAAGTAACCTTCAACCCGGCGTCTTTTTTCTTAAGGTTAGTTCAAACTGTTCAAAATATTTTTGTTTGCCTGCAGAAATAAAATCGCGTTTACTCCGTAGCAGTTCATTGATTTCATAAATGCAACACACAACAGTTTTTTTCTATACTTTCCATAAAGGTAAAAGAACGATACATGCGGTGTTATCTTCATTTTAGATGTCCAATGGGTTTTGTGGCTCCCTGTGGTATTTTTTCGGTGGGAAACGGGTCCAAATGGCTCTTTGAGTGTTTAAGGTTGCCGACCCCTGTTCTAGTTTATCGGTATCTGAGCATCGTATACTGAAGGTTGACTTTGTTTTCCAGAACTGCTTTCTCTAAGAACGGCCAGCCCACCATGATCCCCATCCCCAACCCCAACGTGTCTTTCGGACAGGCCACTCAGATGAGCCAAAACGACATCACCAGACTCAACAGACTCTACAAATGCTGTGAGTATTCAGCTCTAGTATTTCTCCTGAAGAACAGAATAAAGGTTTATTGACAGATGAAACATTTTTCTCTTTGTACAGAGACAGCTGAAGAGATGTGATCCTGTTCTTTTTTCCAACTCTAAAAGAACATAAATGTCTAAAGTCAAATAATAATATTAATAAAATTAATAAAATCTGACTTCGGACCAAAAACTCGACTCTTTTGTCTTCATTCATGAGAGAGAGAGAGAGAGAGAGAGATGGAGATGAATGGAAGGTTCCTCTGAGATGGATCCCTGTCCCTCACTGACCTCCTCGTCTCTGTCTGATGCCGATCTACTTCTTGTCTCTTAAAGTCTTGTCGTTATCTGGATTCAGAGAGAAACCCTGATTGCGTTGTTCCTCGTTTTGTTTACCGTGTTAAAGCTCACTGACTGCTTCCTGCTGTGCTAGTTAAAGGTGGGGTCTCCGAATTTTGAGAAATGCTTCAGAAAACTGAGTCGGGCCAAATAGTAAATAAAAATCAAAACAAACGTGTAGCCAATGAGCAGAAAGGGGCGGGGCTTGCCGATATGCGGCAGAGAGAGCGTTCAGTGCGCATGTGTGACATTAGCAGAAAGCGGTTTTAACATTGACATGGAGGATAAAAACAAAGAAAGAAAGAGAAGAAAGACTTACGATAAGGACAAGAAGTAGGATGTGTTAATATAGGATCAGCTTTCCAGCGCTGGAGAGAACTGAAGGAGCAGGAAGTCGGCCACATATTCACAGGTTGGAGTTTCCCGAGTCAATAACTCCTGAGCTAAACGCTGTTACTACACAAATAACACCTCTTTTCTATCGTAGTAATGTAGAGAGGCAGCTACAACCGCGTTTTGTGTAGTAACAGCGTTTAGCTCAGGAGTTATTGACTCGGGAAACTCCGACCTGTGAATATGTGGCCGACTTAACTTAAGACGCCGAGGCGCTTTTTTCCTTCTCGATAGGTGAGTAACGTTGGTTTTGCTTTGTTACACAGAACTAATATATGCCTTTGTCCTTTACATCATTATGCTTGTGTGGCATTTTTGCTTCTTTGTTTATCTACAATCGTATTGTTCTTCCCTTCAGCTATGTTTCTTTCCGTTAGTCGCCTGGGTTACGTATGTATGTGTGGGGCGGAGCTATAAATACAGGGGTGGGACCCATTTGGGTTAGGGGCGTGTTTGTTTTGGTGATTTCAAATGTCGACATTGGCTTTCTAACATCGGAGACGCCGCCATTAACGTATTTCCTTTTCAATATTTTTAACATTTTAATAAAGATCGTCAGTGACCTCTGGTGGCTTGGTGGAGAATTGTCTCTACTGAATGTGACCAGATTCTGAGATCAAGAGAACCACAGACCTAGACTCCGCCCACTAAATCGGCATTTTACATTCATGGCATTTGCAGACACCTTTATCCAGAGCCATATAGCGATGTTCATTACGCTATAGCAGCTATAAACAGTCGTTCCCTCGCCAGCTTCTCTTTATTCTCTCTCGCTCTTGAGGTGAAGCGTAAACTCTTCTGTCCTGAGAAGGTCAGATAACAAAGTTATAAACAAATCTCCTTACTCAAAACATCAAAACATTTATTTTCTTTTTCTCTTCACTGAGTGTCTACTGTTACTATGGAAATGATCGAGTATTAAAATAAACCTGCACTATTGTCAGAGCTGCTGTTGTTGAAAACTACACCAGGTTACGTATGTAACCCGGTTCCCTGAGAGGGGAACGAGACGCTGCGTCAGTGCTGACGCTATGGGAATGCTTCTTTGAGGAAGTTGTGTCTGAAGCTCTGTGTGCACACACGCCATTTAATGGCTCGGAAAGGACACGTGACGGAGTTAATTACTCGCCAGTAAGTCCATATAAGGGCATCTACGTCACGCTGCTCCAGCTCTCTTTGTCTGAAGGAAGCGCGAACGGATGCCTGGGGCGTGGCCAGCAACGCAGCGTCTCGTTCCCCTCTCAGGGAACCGGGTTACATACGTAACCTGGTGTAGTTCCCTTTCGAGGGAACTCGACGCTGCGTCAGTGCTGACGCTATGGGAATGCCAATACCCACGCCGCCACGCACCAGTCGATGACTGCGCCAGAGGCCGTGAGAGAGCACGAGCAGACTGGGAACAGCACATCATAGGCCCCGCAGTACCTGGGACCCTGGAGTGGGGTCCAAGTCCAGGTCATAGAATCTGATAAAGGTGTGCGGAGAGGACCATCCTGCCGCAGCACAAATATCTTCAATGGGGACACCCCTGGCCAAGGCACTGGATGAGGCGATACCCCTAGTGGAGTGGGCCCTGATGCCAAGAGGTGAGGCATGACCGCGCACCTCATAGGCCTGAGTAATGGCCTCCACCACCCAGTGCGCCAGGCGCTGTTTGGAAACTGGATTACCCCTATTCCGGCCCCCAAAACAGACAAAAAGGGCAGAGGAGTTACGCCACGAGCTAGAGCGGTGGACGTAAGTCCTCAGGGCCCTTACCGGGCAAAGCAAGTGCAGCCTCTCCTGCCCCGCTGACTCATGGGGCGGGGGACAGTAGGCTTGCAGGATGATTGGACATCCCGCCATCCTGGGCACCTTAGGGACATATCCTGGCCTGGGGTGCAGGATAGCCTTGGACATACCGGGGGCAAACTCTAGGCAGGCGGGGGCGATCGACAAAGCCTGCAAATCCCCGACTCTCCTGAGAGAGGCCAAGGCAAGAAGCAGGGCAGACTTCAGGGTCAGAAACTTCTCAGAGGCTGACTCCAAGGGCTCAAAGGGGGCTTCCAACAGCCCCTCCAGGACCACGGAGAGGTCCCAGGAAGGAAGGCGTGGCCTAGAGGAAGGCCTCAGCCGCCTGACACCACGCAGAAAGCGAGAGACCAAAGGGTGCCTACCCAAGGAGGCCCCAAGGACCGGTTCGTGGTTAGCGGCAACTGCGGCCACGTACACCTTTAGAGTAGAAGGGGACAGGCCCCGAGAAAAGCAAGACTGCAGGAACTCCAGCACTGTACCAACCGGGCAGTGAACTGGATCCTGAGAGTGCTCGTCACACCAGAGGCGGAAAAGCCTCCACTTTAGAGCATACAATTTCCTAGTGGAGGGAGCCCTAGCATTCAGCAGAGTCTCTGTCACCTCAGTTGAGAGGCCTGCGTCTAGGAGCTGGTCCCCCTCAGGGGCCAGACCCAAAGCTTCCACATCTCGGGGCGGGGGTGATGAATTGCCCCCTGCGCCTGAGAGAGGAGATCCCTCCTGACGGGAACCTCCCATGGAGTGCCGTAAAGGAGGGACACTAGGTCCGTGAACCAAACCCGAGAGGGCCAACGGGGGGCAACTAGGAGAAGGTTGACCCGGTCGTGGCGCACTCTGGCTAGGACTTGCGGGAGCAGAGCTACCGGGGGAAAGGCGTACAGACGGAGCCTTGGCCACGTCCATACCAGGGCATCCAGGCCCAACGGGGCCGGGTGAGAGAGGGAGAACCACAGCGGACAGTGGGTCGACTCCTCTGAGGCGAACAAATCCACTTCCGCCCGGCCGAAAATCTGCCAGATTTGCTTCACCACGTGAGGGTGAAGACGCCACTCCCCGGGCCTTAGCACCTGCCTCGACAGGAAGTCTGCCTCCCGATCTACACGCCCTGGGATAAAAACCGCTCTTAGCGAAAGAAACCTGGTCTCTGCCCAGAGCAGAATCTGCCACGCCAACCTGAACAGGGGGCGTGAACGCAGACCGCCCTGATGGTTGATATAGGACACCACCGCGGTGCTGTCTGTTCGCACTAGGACATGACAGCCCTCCAGGTGCGGGAGAAAGTGTTGCAACGCTAGGAACACAGCCCTCATCTCCAGGCAATTTATGTGCCATGAGAGACAGGGGCTCTCCCATAGACCCTGGGCCGGGCGGCCATCTAAGGCTGCGCCCCAGCCCGAAAGCGAGGCGTCCGTCGAAAGAGTCCTGTGACGGTGACACGCCCCTAGAATGGGACCCAAGGCCAAGAACCGGGGTCTTTTCCACATAAGGAGGGTACGAAGCCCACGGCGCGTAACCCGTATAACCCTGAGGGGATGCCTGCGAGGATGAAAGCCCGCCCCCTTGAGCCAGAGCTGGAATGGCCTCATGTGAAGCAGACCCAAAGGAATAACGTTGGCTGCTGCTGACATGAGTCCGAGCACCCTCTGTGCCTCGGCAACAGAGAGGCTGCGGCCTAGCCGAATAGCTTTCACCGCCGACAAGATGGAGGCCACCCGGGTGGGAGACAGATGTGCCCGCATCGTGGTGGAGTCCCAAACCACCCCCAGAAAGGTGGTTCTCTGAGAAGGAGAAAGCACACACTTTCCTGGGTTCAGCCTGAGTCCTAAGGACCTCATGTGGGCAAGCACAGCATCTCGATGCCTGGCTGCCATAGCCTCCGACTGGGCAAGAATGAGCCAGTCGTCCAGGTAGTTCAGTACACGGATGCCCTGGAGACGCAATGGTGCCAGGGCAGCATCTATGCACTTCGTGAACGTGCGTGGTGAAAGGGCTAGGCCAAAAGGAAGGACACGATACTGGTACGCTTCGCCCCCGAAAGCGAACCTGAGGAACTTCCTGTGCTCCGGCAGAATGCTTATGTGGAAATAAGCATCCTTGAGGTCGATCGTGACAAACCAGTCCTCGGATCTGATCTGGGACACGATCATCTTGAGCGTGAGCATCTTGAACTTGTAAGTCTTCAGAGTACAGTTCAGAGCCCGCAGGTCCAGAATCGGACGCAGCCCCCCGTCCTTCTTGGGAACAACAAAATATCGGCTGTAAAAGCCGGAGTCCTGCTCTGGGAGGGGAACATGCTCTATGGCCCCTTTCTCCAGAAGTGAGAGGAGTTCCTCCCGGAGGAACGCCGCCTGGTGCCCGCCCACATTTGTGGGCAACACACCCTGGAAACACGGAGGACGTGAGGAAAACTGGATCCTGTACCCTCTTTCCACAGTATTCAGGACCCACTGAGACACCCCTGGCAGAAGTTTCCACGCTGCCAGGCTGCCTGACAGTGGCGTCAAACTTGTGCAGACCTCCCGGGCGCCCTGAAACAGCGCACCGGCAGGCGCGAACCCGGGAAGATCTGCACAAGAAAGGGGAGCCGACACAGGCCCCACTGCCCCCCGAAACGACAAAGGCGGCGGGGCTGGCAGTAGGGGGAGCGTCTCTGAATAGGGTGCTCCCAGGAGCCCCTGCCCTCGGGCATCAGGACTCCTTCATGGCCCGCTTGGCTGAGAGGACAGACCTAAGGTCCTCTCTCACCGGACGGGTCCGGGTCCGGGCATGTGAACCGGCCTCCCTAGTTTTAGACGGGGGGGCTCGGGCCGCCACACTAGCTCTTCTCACTGCCCTGAGTGAGCTAGAAGGGGGGGGGGCGGCTAGATGATGGCCCAGGCTGCTCCCCGCGGCGAGGGAGAAACTCCTTGAACGCCGCTGACTGGCGTTTCACCTCCTGATGCCTGTCGACGACAGTACTAACTGCGTCGCCGAACAAGCCCTGAGGTGAAACTGGGGCGTCCAGGAGAAAGGACTTATCCTTCTCCCTTATGCCTGTCAAATTAAGCCACAAGTGCCTCTCCGCGGCAACCAGCGCAGCCATAGTACGGCCTATAGAGCGGGCCGTCTGCTTCGTGGCACGGAGCGCGAGATCAGTGGCGCGGCGGAGCTCGGACACCGCCTGAGGTCCCAGCCCTTCACCGCCATCCAGCTCTGCTAGCAGATCAGCCTGGTAGGCCTGCAAGACCGCCATGGTGTGCAGCGCTGCACCCGCTTGACCCGCTGCCTCATAGGCCTTACCCACAATGGCCGAAGTGGTCCTACATGGCTTGGATGGAAGGGCAGGTTTTCTCCATGCGGGCGATGCAGGGGAGAGATAACTGGCTAGCGTCTCTTCAACCCTCGGCATCGTCCTATACCCATGGTCTTCAAGCCCATTAATGGCTGAATAGTCTGACATGGCTGGAGAAAATACACGCGCCGAAAAGGGATTTTTCCAAGACCTCGATACCTCAGTATGGAGGTCTGGAAGAAATGGCAGACGCCTGCGTGCAGGTGGCTGACGGCCTGAAGTGAGAAAGCGGTCGTCCAGCTTAGAATGGGCGACACCAACTACCTCCTCAGGCCAATCTAAATTCAGCTTCTCAACAGCCCGAGTTATTACCTCGAGGAGCTCCTCGAACGCGACTGATTGCGTCGGCCGTTCTGAGGTGGAAAGCCCCTCCCCTTCGACATCGAGCTCCTCAGAGCCGGATGCGGAAAGCAGCATGCTCTCTTCCGGGTTGGAAGAAATCGTAGCGCGAGCTCCCGAACGCGAAACCGAGCGATCGGAGTCAGGGGAGAGGGCAAGAGAAAGGGGAACACCCGTCTCTTGCTCCGCCTCCGCTAACTCAACCTGGGAACCCCATGATTGAAGCCGCCGCGCTGCCTCGGCAGACGCAGGACCCGAACCACGAGGCGCAGCCGAAGCTGAAAACACAGCCAGGCGGGATCGGAGCGTGCGGAGAGGGAATCCCTCACAATGCACGCAGCCGGCTCCCTCGAGAGCCGACCGGGCATGCTCCTCTCCCAAACACACCACACAAAGAGAATGCGCGTCGTCCGCCGTGATAAAGCGGGGGCAAGGATGCACGCATCTCTTAAAGTGCTTAGACTGCAACATTTTGCCTAGTCTTTCCCTATTTTTTTTTCTTTCCCTGCACTTGACGGACAGACAAACGACACACATACACAGAGCGCTTCCTGAAGACAAAGAAAGCTGGAGCAGCGTGACGTAGATGCCCTTATATGGACTTACTGGCGAGTAATTAACTCCGTCACGTGTCCTTTCCGAGCCATTAAATGGCGTGTGTGCACACAGAGCTTCAGACACAACTTCCTCAAAGAAGCATTCCCATAGCGTCAGCACTGACGCAGCGTCGAGTTCCCTCGAAAGGGAACTAATCAACATCTTCTGACCAATCAGCATCCAGAACTCACAAAGTTGTTAAAAAATAAATAAAGAAAAATGTCCCAACTTTCTGTATTGGTGCTCTGTCATCACTATCCGGTTCGGCAAAGACGTCTAAAAAAAAAGGATGTGTGCATGTATATGTGTGTGTTGTGTGTGTGTGTGTTGTGTTTGTGTGTTGTGTGTGTGTGTGTGAGAGAGAAAGTTTACTATATACATATATTATATTTTTAACACCTTCAATTATCCCTCCATTATCCATCACAGCTGTGAACATCTGTTTATCACTGCTAGCTTTTCTTGATATACATAATAACCCTGAACTAAACACACTGCACACACACACACACACACACACACACACACACACACACACACACACACACACACACACACACACACACACACACGCACACAGAATAAAAATGCATCTGTTAATGAAGCGAAGTCCTCAGTCTGTAACCTCAGAGGCGTTAGTGTTTTCTGCCGAAATGCTCGACTGTCCTTCGCCCACACATCTGTCAGCATCCTCACTGTGTTTCACACACAACCTTCCTGCTTTCTGAGCTTCTTTAGCTGAGAGTTAAACGGCAGATTAAAATCTCTCTCTCTCTGTCTCTCTCTCTCTCTCTCTGTCTCTCTCTGTCTCTCACTCTCTCTCAAGAAGTAACAACATTAAAGCATTACAACATTAAAGGCAGGGTCTCAGATTTTTGAGAAATGCTTCAGAAAACTGAGTCGGGCCGAATAATAAACAAAGATCAAAACAAAAATCAAAACAAACGTGTAGCCAATGAGCAGAAAGGGGCGTGTCTTGTCGATATGGGCGGAGAGAGTGTTCAGTGGGCATGTGTGACATTAGCAGAAAGCGGTTTTAACATCGACATGGAGGATAAAAACAAAGAAAGGAAGAGAAGAAAGACTTACGATAAGGACAAGAAGTAGGACGTGTTAATATAGGATCAGCTTTCCAGCGCTGGAGAGAACTGAAGGAGCAGGAAGTTGGCCACATATTCACAGGTTGGAGTTTCCCGAGTCAATAACTCCTGAGCTAAACGCTGTTACTACACAAATAACACCTCTTTTCTATCGTAGTAATGTAGAGAGGCAGCTACAACCGCGTTTTGTGTAGTAACAGCGTTTAGCTCAGGAGTTATCGACTCGGGAAACTCCGACCTGTGAATATGTGGCCGACTTTACTTAAGACGCCGAGGCGCTTTTTTCCTTCTCGATAGGTGAGTAACGTTGGTTTTGCTTTGTTACACAGAACTAATATATGCCTTTGTCCTTTACATCATTATGCTTGTGTGTCATTTTTGCTTGTTTGTTTATCTACAATCGTATTGTTCTTCCCTTCAGCTATGATAAAGACACGTTTCTTTCTGTTAGTCGCCTGGGTTACGTATGTATGTGTGGGCGGAGCTATCGATACAGGGGTGGGACCCGTTTAGGTTAGGGGCGTGTTTGTTTTGGTGATTTTATATGTCAACATTGGCTTTCAGAAATCGCAGACCGCACCTTTAAATTAACATTTAACTATAAATGGATAAAAACTCTGATATGTTTTTCAATGAATAAACACTTATTAGTGACATAGAAGAAGAGGAATGAAACCCAACATGATGTGCTTTCATTAAAAAATATACTATATTCCACTCTGTAGTCGGTTTCTTTCCTGTTTCAACACTACCCAAGTCTTTATTCCTTTTATATGAATAATGAACCGTGTTCCTCCTGATAATAAAAGATTCCCAGATGAACAAGCTTGTTTGATTGACAGGTTTGTGAATGAGCTGTAGGTGTGTGATGAGAGTCTTGGCCTGTAGATCAGTGTCAGAAAGAAACAATAAAAAAATCAATAAAGGGAAGGTCTACTGGTGGAATCCTTTATTTTTACATGATTTATATTCATAATCGTGAGAAAAATAAATGAATCGTCTGTAAAAAAAAAAATAAAAATCACGGTTGAAAAACGAATCATGTATAAAGATAAACGAATCGTTTGAAACACAGGTGAATCAACTGTAAGTATATCGCATGAGAAGATGAAGGAATCATGTGGAAAATAGACGAGTCATCTGTAAATGAACACGAAGGCAAATGAATCCTGAGCAATCAGTAAATCTCAGGTAAATAAGTCATGAAGACAAACAAATCATGTGACAAACGACTCAAATGTAAATGAGTCTCATGTGATGATAAATTAATCCCTTTGTAATTAAACACACATTAAAATAAATAAATAAATAAATAAATCATGTGAAAATCATACACATCCTTATATACCCTCACACACACACACACCCACACACTCATACACATCATAGTATACATTCATACACAGATATACACTCATAAACATCCACACGCATGCACATTTTTATATACACTCATACACACTCATACACATACACACTCATACACACTCATACACATACACACTCATACACACAGATACACATACACACTCATACACACTCATACACACTCATACACACAGATACACACTCATACACATACACACTCATACACACTCATACACATACACACTCATACACACAGATACACACTCATACACACAGATACACATACACACTCATACACACTCATACACACTCATACACACAGATACACACTCATACACATACACACTCATACACACTCATACACATACACACTCATACACACTCATACACATACACACAGATACACACTCATACACACAGATACACATACACACTCATACACACTCATACACACTCATACACACAGATACACACTCATACACATACACACTCATACACATACACACTCATACACATACACACTCATACACATACACACCCATACACACAGATACACACTCATACACATACACACTCATACACACTCATACACACAGATACACACTCATACACATACACACTCATACACACAGATACACACTCATACGCACAGATACACACTCATACTCATACAAACTCATACACACAGATACACACTCATACGCACAGATACACACTCATACACACAGATACACACTCATACACATACACACTCATACACACAGATACACACTCATACACACAGATACACACTCATACACATACACATTCATACACATACACATTCATACACATACACACTCATACACACAGATACACACTCATAACCACAGATACACACTCATACACATACACACAGATACACACTCATACCCATACACACTCATACACATACACACCATACACACAGATACACACTCATACTCATACACACTCATACACATACCCACCCATACACACACATACACACTCATACTCATACACACTCATACACACTCATACACACTCATACACACTCATACACATACAGTACACACTCATACATTCTCATACACATACACACTCATACACATTGATCCATTCTCATACACATACACATACACATACACACTCATACACATACACACTCATACACACAGCTACACACTGATACACACTGCATTATGATATGAAAAAGAAACAAGAACACAAGTCATTATGCACATGTCAAGAGATATTCTCACAATTCTCACATCTTTGTCGATGAAGCTTTCCAGAGCCGCAGCTCACTGGTTAAATGAAACTTGTGGCGTTCATTGTTTTCAATATTTCTAAACGGCAGCGAACCGAGACGGATCATCGTCTGGCTAATGAAGAGAAAGTGCGAGAACTCATCACGCCACGTCAACATGACCAAATGTACGAGAAGAAGAGCAACAGACATCCCTCTGTGTCCCGACACGGGCCCTCTCGGCTTCTATTATAAATGTCCATGGTGATATTTTATTGTTATTAAAATCTCTCCCTTTCTCCACCTCCTCTCTGCCCGCAGCACTGTTTGAATCTCCTTATCATTTAATAACCACAGCAGAGTTTAGAGCTATCTTTGTGCCTGAGGAAACATTCACAGCAGTTTAGATTCACACAACAGAAAGGCCATTTGTTTACTGATAACTTTGTGTGTGTGTGTGTGTGTGTGTGTGTGTGTGTGTGTGTGTGTGTGTGTGTGTGTGTGTGTGTGTATGTGTGTGTGTGTGTGAAGAAATAAAACCCGAACCTGTGGACTTAAATTATACGTTGACTTTCTGCTGATGTAGACAGTCTCATATCCCAAAGATTTGCACACACCAACAGTTTATGCTTAACTATTTCGACACTGCGAAAACTCGCCAAGTTGCAGAAACCCAAAATTGTGGTAGCTTCTCTGACCCATTATCTCCTGACCTGGACAGTGGCTTTTGGTCAGTGGATATTCGTTGGTAAAACATCATCCTTACACTGAAGCATGGTGGTGGTAGCATCATGATCAGAGTTTTCCTTTTGCATCTTAGTAGCTTCTCTGACCAAACATCTCCTTACATGGATACTGGCTTTTGGTAGATCGTACTGTAATGCCGTATTCTCTGGGAGAACATCGACCTCACAGTGAAGCCTGGTGGAGATAGCATCAATCCTTTTGGTGGGAGTTTTCACACTAGACATCATACACATCCACACGCATACACATTTTTATATACACTCATACTCATACACATACACACAGACACACACTCATACAGTACACACAGATACACACTCATACACACCCATACACATACACACAGATACACACTCATATACACCCATACACATACACACTCATACACACCCATACACATACACACAGATACACACTCATACACACCCATACACATACACACTCATACACACCCATACACATACACACAGATACACACCCATACACATACACACTCATACACACCCATACACATACAAACAGATACACACTCATACACACCCATACACATACACACTCATACACACCCATACACATACACACAGATACACACTCATACACACCCATACACATACACACTCATACACACCCATACACATACACACAGATACACACTCATACACACCCATACACATACACACAGATACACACTCATACACACCCATACACATACACACTCATACACACCCATACACATACACACAGATACACACTCATACACACCCATACACATACACACACATACACACCCATACACATACACACAGATACACACTCATACACACCCATACACATACACACAGATACACACACATACACAAACATACACACCCCGATATACAGTGGTGTTGATCCTGATTTTTATTTTTTTGCACATTTGTCACACTTTAATGTTTCAGATCATCAAACAAATTGTTATATTAGACTAATTTTTACATTTGATGATCTGAAATATTAAAGTGTGACAAACATGCAAAAAAAAATCTCAATACACACTCATACACACTCATACACACTCATACACACTCATACACATACACACTCATACACACAGATACACACAGATACACACTCATACACACAGATACACACTCATACACATACACACTCATACACACTCATAAACACAGATACATACTCATACACACTCATACACATACACATACACACAGATACACACTCATACACACTCATACACACAGATACACACTCGTACAAATACACACTCATACACATACACACAGATACACACTCATACACACAGATACACACTCATACACATACACACTCATACACACAGATACACACTCATACACACAGATACACACTCACACACAGATACACACTCATACACATCATTCTTTTTGGTTGGAGTTTTCACACCAGAAGTGGAAAAAAACATTAATTATAAATTCTATCGATCTTCCCTTTATTATTATGGGCTGTTTGTTGAAGATTCGTGAAATCCAATCCCATTTCAATCCGATACAGTTCCAGGAATCTTCTGGATGTGTTAGCAGGATGTTTCCCCTCACCACCGTCCTATCTCACGTCCTCATTAAGGTTCGAACTCTAAATCCAGATTTCTGTAAAGCCGCTTTGTGAGTAATTTAATTTCACCATCCGCTAAAGTAGAGTTTGTAAAGCAGTATCATCACACACACACACACACACACACACACACACACACACACACACACACACACACACACACACACAAACACACACGACTTATTTCCACAGTGATATCGGAGCAAATCAGCTTTTCATCTCATAATCACATCTTCATAGAGCATTACAGAATGCTGGATGTGTGTAAAGCCAGAAAGAACTGCCCCAGAGAACAACGGTCGTGTTTAGAGAACCCCCCCCCCCCTCCCCCCAACCCAGAGTCCACTCTGCCTGATTTACATTCATACAGAGCAGACGAAAATCTCCAGGCAGGGATTCTGAAGGATGGAGACCAAAAAAGACAAAAGAGCTGAGCTTCACAGCCAGATCTGCTGCTCTTGATGCTAGCTAACAAATGATAGAAGATGAGTGGGGCTTTTTTTTCCTGCTCTGATTGGTCTCAAGATTAGATTATATTCCATCATACTGACAAAAATCGCTGCATCGGTAAAACAGCCAACAGATGAAAGAGCCTCAGGTTTGTCAGGCTGAGAGTCAGCAACTCGCAGAACGTCCAAATTGTATGCCAATATTTATGAGCGTAGATATGTTTGTCGTCAGGTTTGAGGTGCGTAGCTGCTTACAATGATTTATACCACCTTGTTGTAACTCTCTCCAAGATTTTGTCAGGTGCTTGGGCAGTTCCTTGTGAGACCACCAGAGGGAACCAGCAGGTGTTTTGTCATCACCCACCGTGTTATTGTTTTCATGTGGATTGTGCCACGCCCTTTCCTATCCTGTTACACCATTTCACCTGTTTCTTGTTTACCTCGATTAACTGTTTTATATACGCCTGTTTGTTGTCTTTGTGATCGTCGGTCATCGTTGTTGTGCGTGAGCCTTAATAAGCTACAGTAGGACATTGTTACATACAGTATATCCAGGTATTTATGCGATAATTGTCTATCTAAAAATGTAAAAAGACAGAAAAAGAAGTTTAAGAGTCTATTAAGAGTCTGCAGACTTGGTTTAATTCATCAGTATGGTTTCCACACACATTATTACACTACTTAAATATAAAATGGGGGGGGGGGGCACGGTGGCTTAGTGGTTAGCACGTTTGCCTCACACCTCCAGGGTCGGGGGTTCGATTCCCGCCTCCACCTTGTGTGTGTGGAGTTTGCATGTTCTCCCCGTGCCTCGGGGGTTTCCTCCGGGTACTCCGGTTTCCTCCCCCGGTCCAAAGACATGCATGGTAGGTTGATTGGCATCTCTGGAAACTTGTCCGTAGTGTGTGAGTGAATGAGAGTGTGTGTGTGCCCTGTGGTGGGTTGGCACTCCGTCCAGGGTGTATCCTGCCTCGATGCCCGATGACGCCTGAGATAGGCACAGGCTCCCCGTGACCCGAGAAAGCGGTAGAAAAACAAGCGGTAGAAAACAAATGAATGAATGAATATAAAATAGCACCTGATGCTGCACACTCTGGAAGCTACAATGTTCCATGAAAAGATTGTTCATCCTACTTGCATTCTTTCCTCAGGACATGAGCTCCATGACAGGAAATCAAGGAATCCAGTAAACGAGGTATTAGCATTAGCATTAGCAATAGGACAGGACAGTATCAATAGGATTATTAACATAATCATTACTCCTCTAACTCTAATGCCTCTTTTTCACCAAAAAGAACCGGGTGCTGGTTCAGAGCTAGTGCTGGTGCTGGTTCAAAGTCGGTTCCACTGGCGAACCTCCTAAGAACCGGTTTGCCTTTCCATCGGTTAGAGAGCATCACAGAGCCGAGTCTGACGTCACTGTATACGTGTCACATTACACAGCAACATTAGCGCAGCAGCGACAAACACAAACACAACAACAATAGCGGATGTTACTTTACTGTTAATGCTCATGGCTTTGTGAACCTACATTAGCAATAAAACGTGTACGTGCGGCTCCGTGTAATCTGTATAAACGGAGGTTGTAATCGATAAAGTACATAACGTTATTTTATCATTAACACAGAAAAAAGTTAGCCTTAGCATGTAGCTACCTACTATCATGTGGGCTGATAATGTATCATATCGAGGTAAAGTAAAAGTGTATTAAACATTAGTATACTTAAGGTACATTATCACATGCGCTAACAGTAGCCCCGCCCCCAGCTCCTGACGCAAGCGGTTCTTAAGTCTAGACCAGCAACGTTTTGGTGCTACTTAAGAACCACTTTTCCTGGTTCAGAGCCGGTGCTTTGGCTGTCGAAACAGAAAGAACTGGTTCTACATTAGGCTCCGAACCTGCACTCGGTGGAAAAGGGGCATAACTGAGCAAGAACATAGCTCAAAAATGTGTGGAAGTCAATCAGTGGATTTCCTGTTTTTCTTTCTTTTCTTTTTTTTTTTTCTCACCAGGCACCAGAGTGCTCAGTAGGAGCTCATTAAGCACCCAATCATTTAAAAAGACCCCAGGATCTATTCCTAGTTCAGGAAATCAAGAATCCACACAGCACTAGCAAGCACTAGTAGGAACTCTCTGGTGTTTAGCAAAGAAGCTAACGGGATGATCTGGTGATGACATTTCTGTCTGAGCATGTGGTAGTGAAGATGGAGAAGCAGCTGTGTGCTTTACACCGGCTCGGGTTTGAGAAGGATTTGTAGTGTTTGGTATAAACCTAGGAAAATGCGTAGGCTAGCCGTGAGTCTGTTAATCTCCTAAACGTTAGAAACCGGGTTAGTGGATTCTGCATTAAGGGCATCTGGTGCTGTTGCATCTCCCACACAAGCAAGTGTGTCATCGCTAATCCAGACTGATCAGGAAAAATCCAAACATGGTGCTGCTGAAAAGATGCCCAAGATAGAACACAGGACAAGGACACAGCGATTCACTGTAGTCCAGAAAAGCACTTTGTCCTTGGCTATATATGTGAACCATACACCATCGGCAGCACGGGATTTCATGCAAATTGCACAGAGTTACCCTTCATAGCTTTAGAAGGGAAAAAAGGAATAAAAAAAAAAAATCGACCGAGCTCACTGAGCTCAACAGTGTGGGTCTGCGTGTATGACAGGGGTTATTGGGACAATACCTGGCCAGACCACTGGGGGTGCGGGAGTGGGGATAGGGCTGGTAAACAGTTTATTTATGTATTATTGTCTTTAATCCCATGTGGGCGGTGCCACGTGCTCTCTTAATGATTTCCACTTTCTCACCTTTCCCTGATTTTTCCCATGATGCACTGCTTTATATAAGTCCTCGTCAGTGTCGGCCATTAAAGTGAATCGGGTGTTTGTTTTGTTATGTATTCATATGTTAGTTATGTTAGTATTTATTTATGGTAATAAAAGTAGAGCATGCACCGGATCCCTGCGTTTGGGGCTGAATACTCCCCCCCCCCCCATCATTTATACCACAGATTCGGATTATTCAGAAAGAAGGTGATTAGTTATTTATAGAAATATACTGTAGCTCTGACATATATTAATGCGCTCATTCTAATATCGTTTCTATAGTAACAAACACACAGGGACTTGTATGCTGTATGTACTGTATGTACTCTATGTACTGTATGTCTGCTGGAATATAACGGATGTGAGGAGTCTCCAGTGTCGGAGCCTTATACTGTATCAGTCAGTTGTTAGGTGAGAAACTCGTTTCTAAAAATGTTCCACGATCCTCGACGTAACTATAAATGGAATAAAAAAAAATATGGTAAACCTTTGAGAATTAAAATTCACTGCACCAAAATGGGGGGGACACGGTGGTTTAGTGGTTAGCACGTTCGCCTCACACCTCCAGGGTCGGGGGTCCGATTCCCGCCTCCGCCTCGTGTGTGTGGAGTTTGCATGTTCTCCCCGTGCCTCGGGGGTTTCCTCCGGGTACTCCGGTTTCCTCCCCCGGTCCAAAGACATGCATGGTAGGTTGATTGGCATCTCTGGGAAAATTGTCCGTAGTGTGTGTGTGTGTGTGTGTGAGTGAATGAGAGTGTGTGTGTGCCCTGTGATGGGTTGGCACTCCGTCCAGGGTGTATCCTGCCTCGATGCCCGATGACGCCTGAGATAGGCACAGGCTCCCCGTGACCCGAGAAGTTCGGATAAGCGGTAGAAGATGAATGAATGTACCGAAGTGGCAAAAGATGTGCATTCAGTATATAGTATATAAGATTCTGAGAAAAACTCTCACATTCGGAGCTTCCAGGGACAAGCGAAGCCCAGTGGACGTCTCCTTTTTAAATATTCAATTTTGAATATGTTTTTAGACGCTGTACCTGATGTCCTTGTGCTCAATCCATCCCAATATCCTTCATCCTGTGTCTCTAATCATCTCCTTCTGGCTCGTTCTCCAGCGAGTTCTCCCTGCTGTTGACTGGCGCTTTTCTTTTATTCATGACAGTTAAGTGATGAAGGAGATTAAGCCGATCCTCGTACGGAACGGACAATAAAAAAAAGGAGGATGATGAATAATACAGGTATCATCAAGGAATTACACCATTTAAATAAAGGTCAATGTGATTGAGAGATAATGGAAAAGGGAGTAAAATATAAAGAGGGATGAGACGGCGAGAGAGAGAGGAGAGATCTCGGGCTTTTCATCGGTAATGGTATCTAAGGGAAGGTCAGCTGATTTTCTCCTTCTGTCTTGCTGATGTTTTTGCGCTCAGTCTCAGTGAGAGACCTGTTCGGTTTAAAAGTCTTCCCGAGGCGAGTCTCTCACTCGCACTCTTTTTCATTTAACACCTTTTAATCATGGCAGTGACAGAAATGTCATACACGCTGAGGGATTGAAACGATTCTCTATTTTTCAGCTGAACACTGAAGAGCTGAAAGAATCTGACAACCGTTAGACATTTTGCAGAGCAGAGCAGATCCGGCGTCCTGGGACGAGTAAAAAATCACTTAAAAATATGTCCTTTTTCCTCGAAATAAACAACGTACGATCCAGTAAATGTTTGAATCTGGAATGATTGGCAGGCAGCCAGAATCTTTGGAAGCCCCGCCTCTTTCCCATATCTCACAATAATGATGTTTTGCCTGGTTTTCTCATCTCGGCTCGGGTTTTCTACTTGAGACGACAGCTTTGTTTGCTGTCACCGCACAAGGAGGACGTTATGAGTTAAGAGAATAATTATATAGTTAGGGCACACGGTGGCTTAGTGGTTAGCGTGTTCGTCTCACACCTCCAGGGTCAGGGGTTCGATTCCCACCTCCACCTTGTGTGTGTGGAGTTTGCATGTTCTCCCCGTGCCTCGGGGGTTTCCTCAGGGTACTCCGGTTTCCTCCCCCCGGTCCAAAGACATGCATGGTAGGTTGATTGGCATCTCTGGAAAATTGTCCATAGTGTGTGTGAGTGTGTGTGAGTGAATGAGAGTGTGTGTGCCCTGTGATGGGTTGGCACTCCGTCCAGGGTGTATCCTGCCTCGATGCCCGATGACGCCTGAGATACAGGAGGCACAGGCTCCCCGTGACCCGAGACATTCGGATAAGCGGTAGAAATGAACGAACGAATGAATGAATGAATGAATTATATAGATAGCTACATTTATTACAATTAAAAAAGAGAAAACAATCTTTGGGCTGTAACACGATTTTGTAATGTTGACGATTATTATTAGGGGAATGAAATGGAAGATTTTTTGATGTTGTGATCAGATCAGCGATGAAAATCTCAGTTTCTACGAGGGACATCAAACCGTTTGTAAACCGTTTCAGTATGTCATGTGGAATCCGTCCTTCTTTGCGATTATTTGTATTTGCATTCTATTCGTTTTTCACTCCTCTCCTCTCACCGCTTGCCACCCGGTTCGCTGTGTGACTGATTGATTATTCATTCTCCCACATGGCATTAGGTTCGCATTACAGTTTCCTGTTAGCGGAGCGGAAACTCGTTCAGTGAGCATTAGAACGAAGCAAGGAGTCATTTGGGACAGTGGACAACGGAGGACGGTGGACCATATGCTATTCTGTCTGACCTCATTTGTAACATATGACTTAACCAAGTCCATTTCTTCAACCTCCAGGGAGAAGAAAGAGATAGAAAGAGCTGGAAAGTTTCTTTCAGGCTAAAAATATGAGTTCCTGCCCACCAGGTGCTGCCTGCTGGATATCGATCTCTTTAAATTACATGGAACCAAAAGTCATGACCTTAAACTAATTGTGTGTTGGAGCAGCAGGG